>NC_056744.1:89112122-89372122 GCF_019279795.1 Protopterus annectens
AGACCACTGCCTGGAAATGGCATGTGTCCATCAGCCCTGCACTGGTGCTGGGTAGTCAGATGTCACACTACAATATAATGCAAGCAGGGAATACAGACCACTGCCTGGAAATGGCATGTGTCCATCTGCCCTGCACTGGTGCTGGGTAGTCAGATGTCACACTACAATATAATGCAAGCAGGGAATACAGACCACTGCCTGGAAATGGCATGTGTCCATCTGCCCTGCACTGGTGCTGGGTAGTCAGATGTCACACTACAATATAATGCAAGCAGGGAATACAGACCACTGCCTGGAAATGGCATGTGTCCATCTGCCCTGCACTGGTGCTGGGTAGTCAGATGTCACACTACAATATAATGCAAGCAGGGAATACAGACCACTGCCTGGAAATGGCATGTGTCCATCTGCCCTGCACTGGTGCTGGGTAGTCAGATGTCACACTACAATATAATGCAAGCAGGGAATACAGACCACTGCCTGGAAATGGCATGTGTCCATCTGCCCTGCACTGGTGCTGGGTAGTCAGATGTCACACTACAATATAATGCAAGCAGGGAATACAGACCACTGCCTGGAAATGGCATGTGTCCATCTGCCCTGCACTGGTGCTGGGTAGTCAGATGTCACACTACAATATAATGCAAGCAGGGAATACAGACCACTGCCTGGAAATGGCATGTGTCCATCTGCCCTGCACTGGTGCTGGGTAGTCAGACCTCACACTACAATATAATGCAAGCAGGGAATACAGACCACTGCCTGGAAATGGCATGTGTCCATCTGCCTTGCACTGGTGCTGGGTAGTCAGACCTCACACTACAATATAATGCAAGCAGGGAATACAGACCACTGCCTGGAAATGGCATGTGTCCATCTGCCCTGCACTGGTGCTGGGTAGTCAGATGTCACACTACAATATAATGCAAGAAGGGAATACAGACCACTGCCTGGAAATGGCATGTGTCCATCTGCCCTGCACTGGTGCTGGGTAGTCAGACCTCACACTACAATATAATGCAAGCAGGGAATACAGACCCCTGCCTGGAAATGGCATGTGTCCATCTGCCCTGCACTGGTGCTGGGTAGTCAGACCTCACACTACAATATAATGCAAGCAGGGAATACAGACCACTGCCTGGAAATGGCATGTGTCCATCTGCCCTGCACTGGTGCTGGGTAGTCAGATGTCACACTACAATATAAAGCAAGCAGGGAATACAGACCGCTGCCTGGAAATGGCATGTGTCCATCTGCCCTGCACTGGTGCTGGGTAGTCAGATGTCACACTACAATATAATGCAAGCAGGGAATACAGACCACTGCCTGGAAATGGCATGTGTCCATCTGCCCTGCACTGGTGCTGGGTAGTCAGATGTCACACTACAATATAATGCAAGCAGGGAATACAGACCACTGCCTGGAAATGGCATGTGTCCATCTGCCCTGCACTGGTGCTGGGTAGTCAGATGTCACACTACAATATAATGCAAGCAGGGAATACAGACCACTGCCTGGAAATGGCATGTGTCCATCAGGCCTGCACTGGTGCTGGGTAGTCAGAAGTCACACTACAATATAAAGCAAGCAGGGAATACAGACCACTGCCTGGAAATGGCATGTGTCCATCTGCCCTGCACTGGTGCTGGGTAGTCAGATGTCACACTACAATATAATGCAAGCAGGGAATACAGACCACTGCCTGGAAATGGCATGTGTCCATCAGCCCTGCACTGGTGCTGGGTAGTCAGATGTCACACTACAATATAAAGCAAGCAGGGAATACAGACCGCTGCCTGGAAATGGCATGTGTCCATCTGCCCTGCACTGGTGCTGGGTAGTCAGATGTCACACTACAATATAAAGCAAGCAGGGAATACAGACCACTGCCTGGAAATGGCATGTGTCCATCTGCCCTACACTGGTGCTGGGTAGTCAGATGTCACACTATAATATAATGCAAGCAGGGAATACAGACCACTGCCTGGAAATGGCATGTGTCCATCTGCCCTGCACTGGTGCTGGGTAGTCAGATGTCACACTACAATATAAAGCAAGCAGGGAATACAGACCGCTGCCTGGAAATGGCATGTGTCCATCTGCCCTGCACTGGTGCTGGGTAGTCAGATGTCACACTACAATATAAAGCAAGCAGGGAATACAGACCACTGCCTGGAAATGGCATGTGTCCATCTTCCCTGCACTGGTGCTGGGTAGTCAGATCTCACACTACAATATAAAGCAAGCAGGGAATAAAGACCACTGCCTGGAAATGGCATGTGTCCATCTGCCCTGCACTGGTGCTGGGTAGTCAGATCTCACACTACAATATAAAGCAAGCAGGGAATAAAGATCATTGCCTGGAAATGGTATGTGTCCATCTGCCCTGCACTGGTGCTGGGTAGTCAGTCCTCACACTACAGTATAATGCAAGCAGGGAATAAAGACCACTGCCTGGAAATGGCATGTGTCCATCTGCCCTGCACTGGCCCTGGGTAGTCAGACCTCACACTACAATATAATGCAAGCAGGGACTAAGAACCACTGCCTGGAAATGGCATGTGTCCATCTGCCCTGCACTGGTGCTGGGTAGTCAGATCTCACACTACAATATAATGCAAGCAGGGACTAACAACCACTGCCTGGAAATGGCATGTGTCTATCTGCCCTGCACTGGTGGTGGGTAGTCAGACCTCAGCCTTGCTGATCATATTTTTACATTTCATCTTTATGGCATATTGCTCCCCCCTAGCCTGATCAGTTTCAGTGAGTGCACCGTGACCAGTTCAAGGTCATTCTGAACATAAACATGTTTGCTGTGCAATCCATATCTTCTCATTCACCATCTCACTGATCTTATCACAGACCTGATGTACAGAAGCATTTTAATTAAAGTCTGACCAGCAGCTCTCTTGCCTGTGCAACTCAAGTAAATCGTGGCTGATTTCATCTGTTCTTCATCATGCACTTATCTCCTAATAGCGTGGCTCATGTTTCAGCAGTTTCAGGGCATTTCTCTGGGGACTTTGCATCTGAAAACAGGCTCAGTGGATCAGATTCTAATAATTTTTTCATGTACCAGCAGCCATTGCTCTCCCTACCTCCTTCTCTCTCTCGCCATCTCATTCTGTCTACATGGTTCTACTTAGACATCACTATACATCAGCTGTGCCAACAAATTCCTCACTTTATTCAGGTTTATATTACTCAATCAGTTCACAGCTGATCAATATGACAAATGAGATTTCTGAAACACTTAATAGTACTAAATGGATACACAGCAGAAATGTATTTTTGAAATTCATTCAGTCCTTCCTGTATATCGGCTGATCAAAGAAAATGAAAGGAACCTCTCAGAAATTGCTTTGTTTATGTGTGCTGCTAAATAGTACAGGTACTCCAGTCCTGTATGTAGGCCACATCACCTGTGAGTATCTAGCCTTTCTCTCTCTCTCTCTGTCTCAAATACTAACACTTCTTAATTCTTCCTCCTCCACCCCCTGCCCACAGTCTTATTACCCCAGAACAGTTCTACCATGATGTAAACTTGAAGTATGATAATGCAAAATGTACGTTTTTTCATAATTGTTTCTATATCTATTAATTGATAATATACATTTTTGTTATATATTAATTCTGCTCTGTCTTTGATATGTACAGTTCACTGCTACTCTGTTCCACTTTTTGTGTGATTTAATTCATCTGGGCAGTACCTGCAAATGGTCAGTTGTGATCTGTTTACTACCCCAGTAAACAAATGTAACATAAAATAAAATAAAATAAAATATGATTTTTACTTTGCAGCTTTATGGCATTTGTAGATATAACATTAATTCAACATACCTCTCAACTGTACAGATTTTCGCAGAATATCCAGATTTTTGCTTCATAGTTTTGGTCCATTTTTCATAAAATTGTGTGTTTTCTGGCAAATAAATGGCAAATCATTAAAGATTGAAGTTAGAAAATAATGACAGACATTTGAGCTTCAGACTTCATACCCTTCAGAAAAAATGAATGCTAGTGCAAAACCTGTTATTCTATCAACTTTCTAAGTTGAAGTGATAGTCCCTATTTTTGGGCCTTTGTCCCACTTTTATTTATGGCTTTGTCCAGATTTCTTGCTCTAAGAGTTTGAGAGGTATGCTGCAAGGATAAACTAGTTTATCAAGCTATTGCATAAAAAAACTCAGCTAGAATAGGGTAACTACAAGATTTATTTTACTACTGAATATTTTCAGATTCTGTTTTATAAAGTGAAAAGAGCAAATTTAGAAATAAACAGTGACCTGGTTGAGTGATGCCAGATGACTATGTATTTGATTTTTAAAAGTACTTATCTTCTGCTGTTATTCTGATTTTATTCCATCCTTTTTCTGGGTGATGTGTGAACCCTTCGTTAGACTATCATAAAAAGGCAGCTCTAGCCCTCAAAACTCTTGCGTTCCTTGGACTCTCTCAAAGTAAGACAACATGCTTTCCGATTGTCAAGGACAAACATTCAGCCCAAGCAGTCACTTGTCTTTAGGTATTGCCAGGTACTTGTTCGCATCTCCCAAGCTTGAACAGCAAAGAAGGCAACAGGTGCAACCTTCCCCCTGTAATGTATTTTAGCAAGCAGTTGCTTGATTTGCTTCTGGTGTGTGGATGGGGTGCAATTTATCACCCTGTCACTGCTATACAACTGATTCATGGGTGTCCACAGATATGTCAGATCATAGGTGATCAGAAATCATATTCCAAAGTTTGGGACATCACAAATGAAAACATCTGGAATTGCACAATATCCTATAATGTCAAATATTGAATGGTGCATGCCGTTATGAATGCCTATAGAAGAAAGGAAAGTCTCCACCTCTGCCTCCCCCATATGGAAACCGTGCTTCACACTCCCACTACTTTAACATTCTTACACTGAGATTAGGCACCCTCTGGGATGGCTACAATAAAAGGTCAAATGTAATCCTATTATTGCATTTGTTCTCAGGGCCATGCAGCTTCAGAGTGAGAATATTAAAGTAACAGGGATGTTGGGGCACAGATCTCTGCTAGAGGTGTAAGGGAGCATCTTCTCCTGTAAAACATATACTTTCTCAGCTTCCTGGCTACTTTAGCATTCACACTCTGAGGTTGTACACCCATCCTCTGGCATGGATGCAATAAAAGGGTTTGTGTAATCATATTACTGCATTTACCCCAAGGCCATGCAACCACAGAATGAGAATATTAAATTCACAGGGCTGTGGAGGGCACAGACCCTGTACTAGAGGTGTAGGGGAGCAGGCTTACCTTCAAAAAGTATAAAATCTCTGTTTGCTGGCTCCTGATAATGCACACTAATAGACCGTTCAATGTTTTGCAGCTTGTGATATATTAGTCACAATGTTCCATAATCAGAAATATGATTTCTGCCCCCCCCCCCCCGCGCAAACACTCACATACACAAACACTGTGGTCTATCACAATGCACAGCCTCAATCACTGGGCTCCCAATTACTGGATATGTTAACAGGAGTTAACCCTGCATGTCTTAACTGATGAGTAAGACACATAAATATCAACTTTTAGTTCACACATGCAATGCTGCTACTCATTGCTGCAATACAAACACACATACATTTTTATAGATGTCAGTGAGAGATTAAAATCTGCCCCCCCCCTCATGCTTATCTTAGATCCAAAACTGGTGGTCTTGTAGATTTATATATTAGTAACTGGAAAATGCTACCTAGTTCTGGGAAGCAGCTCCCTCATCACAGGAAAGCAAGCTACTTCCTTAATCCTCTGCTCGTTCGACTGATTAGACTAGCTTGACAAGTCTTCTGAGACTGAGCAGACAGTTAACATGCAGTACTACAGTCACTGTCAGCTGGCCATACTCATTTTATGAATTAAAATATAGATCTATATAATGATAAACAGAAAATGATACACAATTCAGCTAGCAGCCTGAGGGAAATATTTGTAGAGCAAATGTTTTAGAATACAAAGATGTGATTGGGAAGTGTGACAGAACTATCTCCGTTTAACCATAAACTAGATGATTGGGTAAGTATCCACAAATGCACATCAGGATGGACTGGTATAGCCCTCCCTGAAGAAAGGAAGTTCAGTCAGAGGGAGACTACTGGCAAGGTAAACATGGTCCTGAGACTCAGTAGCCTTGAAATATTTATGAATTTATAAACAACCAGCATATGTGTGTGTGTGTGTGTGTGTATATATATATATATATATATATATATATATATATATATATATATATATATATATATATATTATGTGTATATAGCACACACACACACACACACACACACACACACACACACACACACACACACACACACACACACACACACAAAACCGACAGACATGAGTGGGAAGTAAAATAGAACAAAAACCCACACCTTTTTAAAAACTAAAAATATATATGTACCATTCTTGTCATTCATGGGACTCTGCTGCATCTTGTGCTCCAGATGCTTATGCAGTCCATCTGCTATCATATATATACTTATATACCCTAAAAATTCTGAAGGGCAAAGTTGTCAAAGATAAAATATTTCCTTTCAGTTTCTGCCTTGACTTATCTGGTCTATGCCATATTTCAGCATCTCTTATTCCCACATTCAGAAAGGCAGATAGTGGAAAGACTTTGTTACTTATGTTCCTAGTTGTTCTGGACTATTGCAAAATCCTAAAATTCTGGATGTAAAAGTCCAGTTTCTGATGAAGATGTGCAGGCAAAAGTTGATAATGTGGTCCCAGGCATTTGAAGAGAAAGAATAGAATGTCTGGTCATGGTCCAGTGATG
This sequence comes from Protopterus annectens, assembly GCF_019279795.1. Classification (NCBI taxonomy): domain Eukaryota; kingdom Metazoa; phylum Chordata; order Ceratodontiformes; family Protopteridae; genus Protopterus; species Protopterus annectens. The sequence goes on from NC_056744.1 coordinate 89,118,937, forward strand.
AATCACTTCCCTGCATAAGATCTTTTAGTATATGTCCAAAGTAACTGTAAAAGTATTTGAATCCCATTTATTTATGGTGATGAACCTCTTTGTAAAGTGTCTTTTAATATATAATAAAGATAACACCAGTTATTCAAGCCTCATTAATTTGAGGGACACTTTCACTGAAACTGGTCCAGTTGCCCTATGTTGTGAAACCACACTGCATATGTTACATTAACTCATTATTTCCAATGGAGCTTGGGAAGTTTGTTTGCACTGTAACTTCCATTGCATAGAGCCTAATCTTTTTGGTAGAATCAAATTATTTCCTCACGTCAAACAAATGTTCATATCTCTGGAACCATAAGGTTACCAAAAAGTGTAAATGAAAAATTCTTCAGCGCAAACAATTTTTATAGTGTGAGTATTCATGAGGTTCTAAGATATTAACTGGATTTCATAAGTCACTGTAAACACAGTCCCCAGGATTTACTAATCTTCCTTGTAAGACTAGATTAGTCTTACACGGAAACGCCAGTCTAAGAGTATGACAGCAGCGCGCCATGCATATTAATGAAGGAGCTCTGCCTCAACTCTAAAGCTTACACGAAGCATGGCCGAGTGTAGGGGGCGTGACGGAATGCCGAGCAGTCCAAAAATCCACGCCCCTGCACTGACAAAACCCAAGAAATGTCGAGTTACATGAGCGAGTCCACTCACATGTGTACATTGTATGTTAAACCTCGTACAAATTTAAAAATTAAAAGAAATTTATTTTTTTTGTTTTATTTCCGATATAGCTTCCCATATTTGCGCGTGTTTGCGCGGGATTGCCCATTGCTTATCTACAATTAGCAGCTTAGACAACGAAGAGGATAATAAGAAAAAAATATGCAAATTAAGCAAAAAAGGATTAGCGTAGTAGTTAGAGCCTTCACACAAAGAGGAGGCATTCCAGGTTCGAGTCCCACTACTGCACGTTCCATTTTCTGTTGGAAATCTGTATACAAAAATATTTCCTGACATTTATCATGTATAAGTTTTGTAAAAAGCATTCAAATGTTATATGTAGTAGTGAATGAATTATATATATATATATATATATATATATATATATATATATATATATATGAAGGTGAAATAGTTATGCATTCTGAGGCATGAGTAAAATATTTTAAGCAATATAAAGCACTGCTAAGCACATTTTAGCAGTATTTAGCATATTTAAAACCAATTGCTCATAGCTGAGCACCGTGATAACAAGCGCAATGTATTTGCGCATAGCTGCGCACCTTGCTAACCAGCACAATGTCGAGCAACATCAAGCAAAGTTGGGCAACGTTGGGCAAAGTCGGGCAAAGTTGAGCAAAGTTGGCTAAACATGGCCACACCTCCTTTATTGTACCTTAACCATTCAGGTCTGGCAAGTAGGAAAATAAAAAGCAGTGACAGGGCTCGAACTCAGGATACTATGCACTAGAGTCACAGTACATAACCACTAAGCCATGACAGCATTTCATAACCATGCACTTTCAACAGACACATATCTATCAAAGGAATATTAAACATTGCCAACATCAGCTAAGCAGGTGTGCCTACAGCTGAGTTTTTTCAAAACTGGCCAATCACAAATAAGTGTGGGAAATGAGGCATATTTAAGCTCCACAGGTGGGAATACTTGCCATAACTGGTTGTAGCTCCCTTCTGCAGTCAGCATGGCCGGTGTTGGAGAAGGCACTCGATTTTGAGCGCAACACTGGGGCATTGAGGAGACCAAATTAATGGTTTGGCTCCTTGTCCACAATCATGTGGAAAGACTCCTGCGGGGCCAGTACCAGGGTACCCAATATAAAACGGAGGCCTGGAACAGTCTTGCTCATGATCTCACCAGTGCCACTAGCATTCCTTGGACTGGTGAGCAGGTCAGGCACCATTATTCTGACCTGAAGCAACGTAAGGAGGATCAACTGGACCAGTGGATCCAGGAGTCCCGTACAATGCCTAATGCCCCAGTACTAAGTAGCCATTGTATTAAGTAGTTAAGAATTGCTATGCTTGTCTATACTATGGATAGGTATGTCTCAATATCACTGCATTTACTTCACAGCTGCAGGTGTCCGGGCTATGAATCAGCAAGCCCATGATGATAGGTTGCAAAGGCTGCGTCATCAGGCAGGTTAGTAATTATTCTGCATGTACTGTTATATAAAATATATGAGAGAGCCTTCAAAAAGTGTTTTAACCCAATAAATAAAGGTGTAATAATCCTTTAATAAATATATAATTCCTGGAGTGTGTCTGTGTCATTTTCTTTGATATGTTGTTGTACTGTTGCATTTTACAAATAGTACTGTTGTATTAAGCAGTGTTAACCCACACTTGGGTAGGCCCATATAACGTGGATGATTGGAATGCCAGTAGCTTTTATCCATATTTCCATCCCTCAGCTGTTGGTTCATGCCCAGCATGTACAGGTTAATCTGACACATGAGTAGCTTGGTATTGTGTTCCCCAGAAATGTCGGTGTGCTGCCAGAAATGTAGGGAGCTGTTAACATATAACTGATACTTTCACCTGAACATATCTAGATAATTATATGAAAATAGAGCTGTTAGTATACCATCTTAGCAGTAGTGTGTGTGAGCAACTCTCAAAATATGTAGCAGTAACATCTGCATCTTGGACAGTTTGTGTAAGATACAGCTCATGTATATAATGATCTAGCAAAATCCAGTTGCACAATATAAGGACATTGGGTAGTGTAATAATACATGTAAGGGACATATAACCGCAATTAATAGGAAAGTAGTGAAAACTAGAAGGATATATACGTTGTTAATTGAGCTATCCTTTTCCACCCTACTGTATGTGCATAAAAATGCAATTCCACACCTCAATCAGTATGTCTAATCTCAAAACATTTGTTGGGACATATGTCCTATTGGTTTATAAATATTTGCATTTATTTCTATGCATGTGCCCTGTTAAAATACCATAATATTGGTGGCCTGTTGCCATCAATTCAACCTGCATGCTGTTGTAATGTCCACTATTATTCTATATATGCAATTGTTATGCTTGCTTTTCAACTGTTGAAAATCTGGTGGGTTGGGTTAATGGGAATACTTCTGCATGCTGTTATAACTAATTGGGAATGCTGTTGACTGTTACTAACATATATCTTTATTAAACCCTCCAAAACATAGTTCGTATGGGAGGGCCGGTCCCAGCGGACCCACCTGTCCCACCTCAGCTGGCCATGGCACCTGGCACCAGCAGGTCTGGTGCCCAGCCTGGGACCTCCTCCTCCATTGGCCCTGTGCCACCTTCGTGTGGAAGTGCTGCAGGGGATGGGGCTCAGCCCCCCGAGCAAGCGTGGGCGGAGGAGGGCCACCTATCATCCTTTGAATGGTTCGGGCTGTGGTGCGTAGAGAGATTGAATGTTCTGTTGCAGAACCTCTATGCCAGTTTGAGGCACTAGTGGAGCAACTCCCAGGTCAGCCTGCCCCTCCTACACAGCCCCCAGCACAGCCACCCACGGGGCTGTGAAGGTGCAGTGGTGATTGCACATGGGTGGGGACCTCAGTCCCACTGTTTCTATCTGTGGGCTCATGGGCTTGCAATTTCCAAACATCCCTCCCTGTCAAAGGTGTTCACCCACCACATGTGTCATATACCGCCCCTGTATGCATCTTGTTTGTCTTGTCTGTTTACCTCCCCAACCTACCTCCCCAAATATACCTACTTCCCCTACCCCACATTCCACTCTCACCTGAATAAAAAGGGAAATCTGCTCCCAAAAAAAAAATTACGCCCCATACATAGCTGCCCATTTTGCACACATGTCCACTGGACACATAAAATGTTAATTTAATTGGCATTACAACATACTTTGTTGTCCTCACCCCTCTCTCAGGGGTTGAAGGTTTCATATCTACCTCCAAATTTATTCCATATGCACAGCTGTTGCTGTTAAAGAAATGGGCAGCTATGGACCTTCCCTACACCCGTCCTGCACATCCCGAGCTACTTTCCATACTGTCTTACTGTCTTTCCCTTTTTGTGCCCCCTTTTCACCACTTTCCTATCTCCCCATTTTTCTTTTCTTTCAAAGAAATGAGCACGGGGATTAGCGGGAGTAAGCACTATTAAGCAGTAGTTAGCGGGTTTGCGCATGTGTGTACTTGTTAGCGCTTAGCTAAGCATTGCTAAGCATCACGCAAACCCGTACAAACCCACTTACAACTTCTTAAAAGTGCTTTAGTCACTCTGTATGTGAGGGCCCTTGTTCTGATCAGGATCAAAATAAAACACCTCTGTCAGTCTCGAACCCTGGACCTTGTACACACTGCACAACATAAAGTACCACTAAGCCATGGTAGATATACAAGTTGGTGCTGAAATAAATATATCACGCATCAGAATGAGTGAATGTAAAGGAAAAATAGGAATGCCATACCACACAACTTGTTCTGTGGATCTTTACCAACAGTTATTGTGGGATTACATTACATGACTGTGATAAGAGAAGCAGCCATTCTAGCAGGAAATAATGTTACACCATCACTTTGCAACCCCACACAGTATCACAGCAGAACAAACACTGGCATATCTGTTTAGGGCAGAGGCCATACCTCCCAACTGTCCCTAATTTTCAGGGATGTCCCTGATTTTGACACAAATTTTAGCTCTGTCCCTCTGAATCTCTCCTAAAACGACTGACTTTGGCCAGAAAGGTGGTGAATTACACTTAATGAATAATGACAATAATTAAGAGTTAGGCACTTCTTTTACTTCGGAAAAGGTGTATTAATTCATATGCTCTGATTCTCTCAATGTTTCAACTTAATGGCAGTAACATTTTAAAGGTGTCCCTGACTTTTTCTTTACTTTTCCCTGAGTCTGTTCAAATATATACCTGAGTGTTTGAGAGGTCTGGCAGAGGCAGAAACACAGAGGCATATCAGGCTTTCTGCTGTTACACACTGTGCAAATAGCTTTGGAAGGAGTTTCGGAAGCATACCCTTATGTAGGAATACAACACTGAAATACAAATGGATGTAGCCATGTACTGGTTGCAACCAGCTGTAACAATGCCATTGCTCTATTGCTGAAAAGACATGTGTGTTGCACAGACAAAAAATAACAGGCTATTCTCTGGCTACCATGTGGATAGGTCCACAGTTGGGTGTTACGCAGGCAGATTACTTACCTTGATAAACTAACATGTACACAGCAGCCCTGTAAATCCAGCAAGATAAAATCCACACAATACTACTTATGCTCTCTGTACTTCTGCACCCTATCCAAATGTAGAATATACCTGTGTGTGCAGGGTCTACCAAGGATGTAGGTAAGCATACTCACAGCACTGAAATGTGTCCAGTTTTTCTGAGCAGCTTGTGCTAATGTCAACACTAAAAAAGCACAAACTGTTTAGAACTGAGTAAATGAATATTCACAGTATAGCAGTTCACAAACAGTTCTTGTGCCAAAGGAATACATCTCAATAACTAGCTTTGTATGGCAGTTAATTGTAAAAGATGAAAAGAAAGTACATCTTTCCATGTTTTTTGGGGTAGCATTTTGAGGGGTGAGTACATTTCTACACTGACAAGTGGGTACTGGAAGCAGCAATATTAGGTCTGAGTACAAAATGTAAATCTCTGGCTACACCCCTGGCTTCTGCTATAAGAACTATACCAACCTTCTGTCTTAAACAATGATGTTCACAGCAAACAAGGATGATCTCCATCTTGGAAAGCTGAAAGGGCCATGCCTACCTGAGTTAGAAATTTATAGTACTGGGTTGCTATGACAGTGATTACTGCAATTACTACACATCAGGCTGTATGCAATTAGCAAGTGGTGGCCACTAATTGGTACAGAGGCCATCACATGCTCATGTGCAAATACTTACAAAAGCAGGCTGCAATCTCTGCCAACAAACTCAATCACTCTATTGCAGAGACTGACAGAGAGAGAGAGACAGAGAAAAGGAAAAAGAAAAACAAATATTACCAAATCATACAAAGGAAAGTTATGTGACACATATGTATTTACTGGCATGTAGTAGATGTTATTGAAGAATGGTCTACATAATGTGAACCATTCATATGTGGCAGCAGTACTTATTTATGCATAGATGCTCTGCTTAACTACTGCTATGGACAATACAGTGTGTACCTGTGGGCAGTGGGACATACCTGTGAAATGTGTAGCACAGCATTAAATGTCAAAGATCTGATCCATGTTATCTGTGTTCTGTACAGTAGTGTGGCCAATGGCTGTTGGGGGGATTAGCGCTGACATTATATAAACATGGGTGTGACAGAACAACACATGCATGAAAGTCATATAAGTGTAGCTTAGCATTGGCAACTGCTGTAGCAGTCTAGTATACTTATCTAGCATTTGTAGCCATATATACCCCCCCTAATGTTAGTGTGTGTTCATATGTGACACCTGTTTATGTTGCAGCAAGGCCCAACAATTCAGCTGTGAGGTCCAGGGACTTACAACAGTGTGGACCTTGTGTTTGTATGCCACACACATACGGAGAAATATATATGTGTCATATATATTCACATCTGTATATGTGCATAGAGCAGGGGACATATTGCAACTGTTTGTGAAGGGTGGAGATATATATGTTGGTGAAGGTTAGTATGCGCATATTTGTATGTAGGTTTTAGTGTGTGACAAACACGACAGCATACAGTGCTGGTATATGACATGTGGTGGTTAAACACTGTGGGTGGTTTGTTCAGTTTGCAATGTTGAAGCCAGTGAGGCCTGTTAAAGCTACCTGGGCTGTGAACACCTTCAATGCATTTATCCCAAGACTGTGCAATGTTATTACATTACTGTACACCTCACATTCTTTGTACAATTGATATTCTCACTATGGAAAGTGAAATGTATATGTGCCTACATATATATGTATATGTACGGCTACTGTTGGCCGAAGGAGAAGAGGAGGGCGAAGGCATGCCCGAAGGCAGGAAGAGAGGAGGAAGGTTAGGAGTGTAGCAGTGAGGGTAGGAACTTTGAATGTTGGCAGTATGACTCGTATAGGAAGAGAGCTAGCTGATATGATGGAGAAAAGGAAGGTTGATATATTGTGTGTGCAAGAGACCAGATGGAAGGGACGTTAGGCCAGGTGTTTAGGACACGGGTTCAAATTGTTCTATCATGGTATGGATGGCAGGAGAAATGGGGTAGGGGTTATACTAAAGGAACAATATGCCAAGAGTGTTTTAGACGTGAAGAGAGTGTCTGACAGAATGATGTTTATGAAGCTAGAAATTGATGGTGTAATGATGAATGTTGTTAGTGCATATGCTCCACAAGTTGGGTGTGCGATGGATGAGAAAGAGAAATTCTGGAGTGAGTTGGATGAAGTTGTGGTGAGTGTACCCAAGGGTGAGAGACTAGTGATTGGAGTGGACTTTAATGGGCATGTTGTTGAAGTGAACAGAGGGGATGAGGAAGTGATGGGTAGGTATGGTGTTAAGGAGAGGAATGCAGAAGGTCAGATGATTGTGGATTTTGTGAAAAGGATGGACATGGCTGTGGTGAATACGTATTTTAAGAAGAGGGAGGAGCATAGGGTGACGTACAAGAGTGGAGGAAGATGCACACAGGTGGATTATATCCTATGTAGGAGGGCCAGTGTGAAGGAGATTGGAGACTGTAAAGTGGTGGCAGGGGAATGTGTAGTTAAGCAGCATAGAATGGTGGTCTGTAGGATGATGTTGGTGATCAAGAAGAGGAGGAGGAGTGTGAAAGCAGTGCCAAAGATTAAATGGTGGAAGTTAAAAAGGGTGATTGTGAAGTGGAGTTTAGGGAAGAGTTAAGACAGGCACTGGGAGGCAGTGGAGAGTTACCGAATAGCTGGGTAACTACAGCAGAACTAGTAAGGGAGACTGCTAGAAAGGTGCTTGGTGTGACATCTGGACAGGGGAAGAAGGACAAGGAGACCTGGTGGTGGAATGAGGAAGTACAGGAGAGTATACAGAGGAAGAGGCTGGCGAAGAAGAAGTGGGATTGTCAAAGAGATGAAGAAAGTAGACATGAGCATAAGGAGATGAGGCGCATGGTAAAGAGAGAGGTGGCGAAAGCTAAAGATGAGGCATATGGAGAGTTGTATGAGAGATTGGACACTAAAGAGGGAGAAAAGGACCTGTACCGATTGGCTAGACAGAGGGACAGAGCTGGGAAAGATGTGCAGCAAGTAAGGGTGATAAAGGATAGTGAGGGAAAGGTACTCACAAGAGAGGAGAGTGTGTTGAGTAGATGGAAAGAGTATTTTGAGAGGCTGATGAATGAAGAGAATGAGAGAGAGAGAGAGAAGGTTGGATGATGTAGGGATAGTGAATCAGGAAGTGAAACAGATTAGCAAGGAGGAAGTAAGGACAGCTATGAAGAGGATGAAGAATGGAAAGGCTGTTGGCCCAGATGACATCCCAATGGAAGCATGGAGGTGCTTAGGAGAAATGGCAGTGGAATTTTTAACTAGATTGTTTAATGAAATTTTGGAAAGTCAGAGGATGCCTGAGGAGTGGAGAAAAAGTGTTTTGGTACCTATCTTTAAGAATAAGGGTGATGTGCAGAGCTGCAGTAACTACAGAGGGATAAAAGTGATCAGTCACAGCTTGAAGTTATGGGAGAGAGTAGTAGAAGCTAGGTTAAGAAGGGAGGTGATGATTAGTGATCAACAGTATGGTTTCATGCCAGGAAAGATGTGGGAAGAAATAGCCAGGGAATTGTTATGGCTAGGCTTGTATAGGCCCTAGGGCTGATAGCCTGGTACCAACCTATGAACCTATGAACCTATGAAAGAGCACTACAGATGCGATGTTTGTTCTGAGAGTGTTACTGGAGAAATACAGAGAAGGTCAGAAGGAGTTGCATTGTGTCTTTGTAGACTTGGAGGAAGCATTTGACAGGGTGCCTAGAGAAGAGTTGTGGTATTGTATGAGGAAGACGGGAGTGGCAGAGAAGTATATAAGAGTGGTACAGGATATGTACGAGGGTAGTGTGACAGTGGTGAGGACTGCAGTGGGAGTGACAGATCCATTTAAGGTGGAGGTGGGATTACATCAAGGATCAGCTCTGAGTCCTTTCTTATTTGCAGTGGTGATGGACAGGTTGACAGATGAGTTCAGACAGGAGGCCCCGTGGACTATGATGTTTGCAGATGACATTGTGATCTGTAGTGAGAGTAGGAATCAGGTTGAGGAGACTCTGGAGAGGTGGAGATATGCTCTACAGAGCAGAGGAATGAAAGTCAGCAGGGCTAAGACAGAATATATGTGTGTAAATGAGAGGGAGGGTAGAGGAATGGTGAGGATGCAGGGAGTAGAGTTGGTAAAGGTGGACAAGTTTAAGTACTTGGGATCAACAGCTCAGAGTAATGGTGAATGTGGAAGAGAGGTGAAGAAGAGAGTACAGGCAGGCTAGAGTGGGTGGAGAAGAGTGTCAGGAGTGATTTGTGACAGACGGGTACCAGTAAGAGTGAAAGGGAAGGTCTATAAGACAGTAGTGAAACCAGCTATGTTATATGGGTTGGAGACAGTGGCATTGACAAAAAGGCAGGAGTCAGAGCTGGATGTGGCAGAATTAAAGATGTTAAGATTTGCACTCGGTTTGACTAGGATGGATAGGATTAGGAATCAGTATATTAGAGGGTCAGCTCATGTTAGACAGTTTGGGGACAAAGCAAGAGAGATGAGATTGCATTGGTTTGGACATGTGCAGAGGAGGGATGATGGGTATATTGGGAAAAAGATGCTAAGGATGGAGCTGCCAGGTAAGAGGAAAAGAGGAAGGCTTAAGATAAGGTTTTTGGACGTGGTGTGAGAGGACATGCAGGTGGTTGGTGTGACAGAGCAAGATGCAGAGGATAGGAAGAAATGGAAAGAGATGATCCGCTGGTGACCCCTGACAGGAATAGCTGAAAAATGATGATGATGATGATTGATATATATATATATATATATATATATATATATATATATATATATATATATATTTATATATACTCATGCACACCTACATCTACTTGTTGCAATAGATTCTCTGTACTGTTAACTGACTGTGATGGTCAATGTGTTTGTGAATAAGTCAAAGATATGTATCTGTGGGATAGCTTAGTGGGAAACTGTTTATGTCATGGTATTATGGGTCCTTGCTTTGATCCTAGCAAAAGCTGTGTATTCTGTTGCTAGGCAGAAAAAATGCTATTGCATACAGTGTGATTAAGTCCCTTGGTTTTAACTAAGGTGTGTCATTGGAGGCTAAAGCACTACATCTGTGATTATTGATTGGTACTGATGTTGAATCCAAATCCTGTGTGTACTGTAGTACTACTTGAAGCTCTGGGCCTGTACAGCAAAGTATGGTGTATGTCCACATTGCTTGCATCCACTGTTTTGTGTGGTCCCTGTATTCATCACTATTACATTTCTCAAGATTAAGGTTGTGTAAGTACTGACACACAGTACTGTATAGTACACACTGAAAGCTTATCTGGGTTGTCATACCTTTGTTTCCTGTAATTATGTCCTGATGTGTGTGTGGATATGTCTGTAACATGTCCTTTGACGTATGTGTGGTAAAACATATAACTGCGTATCTAGCAACATTCATAGTGTACTACAGCAGTATGCAACCTATATTCCTAGTTGTGCACATATTTTGGACACGGGTTTGCCATTTAACAAGTTGTGTGATTTAATAGTAATACATTTACTGGACCTTACACTCATTGTGATGGATGATATATTTCTTTACACATCAGCTTAATGTATATCTGCTGTGGCTAGGTGGTGCATCGTGCTGCATACAGTGTGCCAGGTACTCTTGTATGGTCTTATATAGTGATTTTATTTTGTTGCTGTACAGAACATGGTTCATTAGATTGAGAGTGAGCCAGGCACTTCCAAGCAGTTGTGGGGTGAGTAGCGATAAGTGGCAGTTAAAGTGCTTCACTCTCGGTTAGCTAATAGGTTGCTAGATATGGCAGTTCAGTGATATCTGTACTGTATAATGTTAAATGTGCCATATGACTTGCTCAGACATATTTTTGTATTTATGTCTTCCAGGGATCATGGCACATCACAGGAACCCCAGTTACAGTAGTGCTGAAGATGACATAATTACTACCAGTATGATTCAGCACTACAATCTCATGTTCTCATGAACCAGCCAGGACCAGCAGGAGTGTACTGCAATATGGCAAGATGTTGTCCGCAGGGTAAATGAAGTAGGCCTGCATAACCAGACATATGAGCAGGTACAGTACCACTGCAGTGATCTTCTCAGACTTGTCCGTCAGCATGCTGCTGATGTGCGGAGACAGCAGCTTGCAACAGGAGGTGGTGTTAATATCCATCCCCCCTCTCACCAGAGTGGAGGAGCTGCTCCTTAGCCTGGTGGCACCTGCCCAACAACAACAGCAGCAGACATACACCATGATGGAGGTTGGAGCCACCCAGCAAGCACACATGGAGCATGCGGGTAACATGGCATATCTGTAGACTACTGTTATCTGTATTGGTAGATCATGCATATGTGAGATGTGGAGTGTGTCGTTAAAAGATGTGGAGCCTGTTGTTGTGCAATACTGATCATTTGGAACATAATCTGTAGCCCTGTGAATGTAAACTGTTGTTGTACTGTAAGACTGCAAACACACAGTAGCAATGCCACAGTTGTGGCCACTGACAAACTGTCTCATCTCTAAGTAGGTCCCTCTGGGGTGACATCAAGGCAGTGGACAGATGCTGGTGAGTGTGTTCTACATTTATTGTTGTAAATAAAAAGTGCATGTCATAGTTAAGGTGTAGGCCATGTACACATGTAACACACCTACCCATAATGCATGCTGTGCATGTTTGGTGTAAGAGCACACACATCTTACTAATGTGATTAGCTGCCTCAAACACATGCAATACCCAGACCATCTCAAACAAATGTGGCTAGACTGTAGTGACCATTGGATAGGCACAGTTGATTCTCAACATGCACATAACATACACATCTATGTCATACACACAGCATTTTAACATGCTACATATAAAGGATTCCCAAACCCTCTGTAAAGACACACTCCAGTATCCAAAATCTCATCCACACATTACACATAATATACCTGAGGGGTATAGGCCTATCATGGGGCCTTTAAACACTCTGCAACACACTACACATTCATGTCAGGGAATGCTCCTTATTGGCCTCCTTACAAACTCATGTAACAACTGGTTGTGAAATGGTGAATGTAGCCAAGGTAGTACAGTTCTGGTATAGCATGAATAGTGCTGGTTTGGGAAACATTTGTAGCCTTGAGTGACCACATGATGCTTCATGATGATGGCCTATGGTACTATACCCCATCCAGTATTGTAACCACAGTACTACACATAGCTTTCATTGCTATACACCTTAATGTTGTATGTGTGCATACATATGCACCTCTAAACAATATGCATACCAATCACGATTTGCACAACTGACACATATATGTCTTGTGATGCTATTGAGTGGCTAGGTCATATGACACACATTGGGCATGTGTAATGTTTAAATATGCAGTTGTGTTTTAGCATGCTATATCATGGATGACACTGGCATATCCACAATATGATCTGCATTCACCATAAGTACCGTACATTGGGTATGCGGCCGAATGGTATTCCATCAATTATCCATGCACCACTGATGATGTAGTGTGAATACTCATCATGCATGTGCTAAAAATGTATCTACAATTATTTGCTAAAGACACAGAGGCTGTAATCAGCACTGGATACCTATCTGACACACAGATACACATCCAGCCATTGTATGTACACCTGTTTGTATGGTGCACAGTACATTACAGAGTTTTGAATACCTGCACAGCAATGTTGTGTCCATGTATGCAATGTGTACCAGGGGGAGGCCCATCACCTAATAACAAAACACATGCATCAAAGTCATGTATACTGTTAGTAACAAGGACTGTCTACACTTGCACTGCATGCTGTTGAGCAACACATGCCCTGCATGCTGACATGTGTGATATGACTGTTTTGCTTGTGATACTGTACCCCACCATCACCTGCTATTGTGTATGTTTTAAGATTGCTGGTGTTGTGTGTGGCTGCTTTACGGTGGAGTGTATTCGTGTGTGTGTGCATGTGTGCATGTGTGCATGTGTGCATGCGTGTGCATGTGTGCATGTGCGCATGTGTGCATGTGTGCATGTGTGCATGTGCACATGTGGTCTGACATCATGTTCATGTCTTAAAGTGTCATTCCTGTTTTCCTCTCACAGGTGCCGAGGTGGGGCTGGTTCAGTACAGCAGGGAACCTGATGTCACTGAGACAGACAGTGATCATAAGGATAGGTGTGTTAAGACACAGGCAGGTTTGTCAGGGTCTGTTGTTGGGCCACCAATTGACAGTACACAAGTCTCCACCCCATCCATGCGCACAGTCATACTACCTGTACAGCCATCATCACCATTGCCCTTAGCTGAGGGACAGTGTATGGTTGGCACTGGCCAGGACAGTGTGGTATCTATGGCACATGTATCAGGACACAGCAGCCATAGCCAGATGTCTGGAACGGTACCACATAGGCAGATGCCCAGGGGTTCTCGTCAGAGCACTGCTGGTCATCATGCCCTTGGCAGATGTGACACACCTCTTTCTACCACACGCATGTTCCAGGCTGTCATGGAGGCACAGACACGAATGGAGCATTACACCAGACAGGGACTAAGGGCACAGAGGGCTCATAATATCTCTGTAAATGACAGTATCCATGACCTAGCAGGTGCCATACATAATTACACTGAGGTCATTGATAGACGTTGGGGTGAGACATTGGATGTCCTCCACAATGTCATGTCCATGTGTCAGGACAGTGCTGGATGGTTGAGATGTTGACGTGGATGTATGTCAGCAACATCAGCAGCTGGAGATCACCGTGGATGTCCACCAAGTCACAGCCACTCCCATAGTGCCAGTACCAGCCCCAGCAATGTTTGGGGGGGCTGTCCATAGGCTGTCCTAGAAGACCACATGCACATGGCACAGGCCAGTCCCAGCAGGTACCTGGATCCAGTGGACATATGTCAACCTCTTCAGATAGTACCCAGCCTGGATTAGTAACTGATATGTTAGGAACCTGGGTGGTAATTCCCAGATATGCTCAGAATTAGTCCAAAATGACAAAAAATACACCGAACCCACAGACATTGCCAACATCCTAGCTGACAGGTTCAGCGCAAACTTCTCCCCTCCCACCAAAGGGCAAATATCTATCCTAGCAGAGTGCTGCCCCGATGACATCTCAGATGCTCAGGTAAGAGCCGCCCTCTCCAAAGCAAAAAACACAGCATCAATGGGACCAGACGGTGTCCCGGGCTGCGTCCTACATGAACTCCAAGAAGAGCTAGACCCAAACATAAAACTACTGTTCAATCTCAGCCTTACTACAGGATATGTGCCCAAAGAGTGGCATACAGCAACAGTGGTCCCTCTCCATAAAGGTGGTGCCTCAACAGATCCTGGAAACTATCACCCCATAAGCCTAACTAGATTGGTCTGCAAAGTTATGGAAAGGATCATCATGGACCTCATAAATAAAGATATTGGGGACCTACAGACACTGGATCCTACCCAGTTCGGCTTTGTTAAGGGCAGATCCTGCCTCTTAAACCTGGTTGATTTCTTTGAAACAGTCACCAAGGCCATTGACGAGGGGAAGGTGGTCCACACAGCCTACCTGGACCTCGCAAAAGCCTTCGATACAATACCCCACTCAGGCATTATAGATAAGCACACCAGCTTAAATATAAACCCCTGTGTCACTAGATGGATTGCAAACTGGCTCAAGGACAGAACCCACATGGTTAGAATTGCTGGAGCCATGTCAGACTCCAAACCAGTTACAAGTGGTGTCCCACAAGGCTCAGTCCTGGGACCTCTCTTGTTCGGTATATATTTCTTGGAGGTACAGGCCAGCACGGAAGGACTGTGGCTGACCAAGTTTGCAGATGACTGCAAACTGGGCGCCATAATCGACTCTCCAGCCGATACAAGCATCCTCCAAAAGGCGCCTCATAGAAACAGACAACTGGTGCCAGAGCCATGGCCTCAAGCTAAATGCCAAAAAGTGTATAGTCATCCCCTTTGGCAAAAATTAAAGTGCCCACAAATTACCAAATAGGTGGTAATCCATTACGTACAGAAGAAGTAATTAGAGACCTGGGGACCCAAGTTGATAGCAATCTCTCATTTGACAACCACGTGGCCAAAGTGGTTAGAAAAACATTTTATATAGCCCACCTAATCATGAAGGGATTCACATCTAGATCAGGGGAGGTCATCGTGCCTCTTTACTCACTCCTCATCAGGCCCATAATTGAGTACAATGCCCCTTTTGGGATGTACCTTACCAGACACCTGCAGCAACTGGAAAGACCCCAAAAGTACCTCACCAAGAGGATCAAAGGGCTCAAAGAGATGCCATATGCTGCCCGGTTAAAGAAACTCCAGCTCTACTCAGTGGCATACTGCCTGTTCAGAGGCGATCTGTGCCTGACGTATAAAGCCATGTCCAACCCGAAATTAATGGACATGCTGCACCTCAGAAAATCCAAATCCCATCGAGCTATGCACTCGAGAGACTTGAACCTCAGCACTGAAATAAATAGGACATGATGGAGGGACAGATTCATAACCCAGAGGCTCCCTTCACTCTGGAATAAAATCCCAGTCCAGGTTAGGCAGAGTCCCTCATTGACTCTCTTCAAGAGGAATCTTGATGAATGGATGGGAGATCGTAGGTTTACCCCGGGTATCACTTCTGTGTCACTGTTAGACAGAGGCACAGTATACTAACCTCGAAAAAGGGCATAGCAAAATAAATTTAAAATGGGTGGCGAAAGCCAAACACATTCTGGCTAGGCTTATAAATGCCCTAGGGCAGATAGCCTAGTATGAACCTATGAACCTATGAACCTATACTGTCTGTAGCATCCCTGCCAGGCACAGGTTCCATATCCATGGCCAGAGATGGCGATCTGTAAAGCCTGCCAGGTACAGTCTGTAACTGTCTCACAAATACCCATATATGGCAGCCACATGGTGGAACTGTGTGCGTGCAGACACACACACATAAACCAGAAACCTAGAGCAAACACATATCCACACACATTATATCAACATTGGCCCATAACAGTACTCATGGCCCTCACACACACATGTCGATTGCATGGCTCAGTGTAGGCCTCTGGCAAACCAACAACACACCCTGTGCATATGATGAAACCTGTGCCACCTCCTATCATCTGTAACATTGATGAAGGAACAGGCTTACATGGTGCTGATGCACAGGGTGACTTTAATAAAGTATAGCAATGGTTGAATGTGTAGCATGTTGGCAGCAGTAAAGTGTAATGATATCCTTGAAGGTGTAGCTGAGCAGGCATGATGCATTAAAGCTGTAATTAGCAATGCTGTATTGTTTCCACCAGTGTTTATTCAAATTCTGTTTTGTTTGCTCGTGTGCCACTTGGCTGATGTGTGTAGTTGTGTCAGCATGTGTTATATTGTGGACAGTAAGTGTGGGGTGTGTGCTGCACAGGTTTGCAGATGTACATTTGTGAACATGGTAGAGGTGCACTGTCTGCATGCATGTACATATTGGACACATGGGCAGGGTGACATGCCCTGTATTGGCCAGTGTTAACACTCCATACTTTCTATTGGTGGCCAGTATGCATTGTATTACACACATTTTGGAACTTGAGTACGCATGTGTGTGTATGACATGGGTTGACACTGTGCTGTGGGTGATGCTGTTGTGACTATCTGTCATTGGTTTGCATTACTAAGGTTAACACTAGCCCAGCTGCATAATCCTTTATTAATGCACACTGTTCAACTACAGGGTTGCATGGACCATGCTATCACAAACACAAGAAATTCTCACTTATACAGTAAAAGTGCATTAGTCTCATGGACCCCTACCATAAACTAAATATATAATAGAAGGTGTGAAGCTGTATCAAAAAAGAGTTACATACCAAGAAGGGATAACCTCTCTGGTCAGTTTCATTGGGAAAATAGAATCCCTCAAAAAACATACAAGGCAAGCTTCATAATACAAAATGGCAAGGATTCCAAAGACAACACTAAAGCTTTCTTCAGTGTTGTTCATAATCTACAGGGGAAATCTCAGATCGGATCACAGTTAGTGTAAATGTTCACAAAGTACACTTATCTGACTGACATTACCAATTCCTTGTCAGACAGTTTGAATGCGGATTTCACCACCCTGTCAATACACAAGGGCCACATTTCCAGACCTGAAGAATATAAAACCTGATGATTCACATACACTCTAATTAAAACATCTCTTTAACAAAGTACACACCACAGTGGCAATGGTACTGGACAGTGTCCCTGGCTGTATCATTCACAAGCTGACATATGAAGTCACCACTCACCTAAACGCTCTGTCCAGATGCAGCCTCTATACAGGTTACATACTTGTGGAATGCCATATGTTAATGGTGTTCACAGTCCACAAGGGTTGAGCTACAATGTCTTCTTCTTCTTCTCTTTTTGGATGCTCCCATTAGGGGTCGCCACAGTACATAATTTCTTCCTGCCCTCTGCATCTTGCGCTGTCACACCATCCACCTGCATGTCCTCTCTCACCACAGCCATAAACCTCATCTTAGGCATTCCTCTTTTCCTGTTACCTGGCGGCTTCATCCTTAGCATCTATTTCACAATATGCTCTGCATCCCTCCTCAGCACATGTACAAACCAACTTAATCCTGCCTATCTGGCATGGTCTACTAACCTTCAAACCTGGCCTGACCCTCTAATATACTTATTCTTAAACATGTCCACCCTCATCACACCCATTGCAAATGTTAACATAAATTGATTAAGGGTAGAACTACTTCAGGTCCTGGAAACTCTCACCCTATAAGCCAGACCAATGTTACCTGGGAGGCTATGGAGCATTATGGAACTCATTAACAAAGACATTATGAACCTGCAAACAATGCACCATACCCACTTAATTTCTCTAAAGGCCAGATCATGGCTTCTACACCTAGTAGACTTCAAGCCAGTCAACAAGGCTATAGGTGAGGGAGGGGGGTAAACACAGCCAAGCTATGGCTCACCAGAAATTCATACCCATCCCACATACTGGTATCATACATAACCTCAACAGACTGACCATAAACAATTGTTAGATGATGGCTTGACAACTGACGCACAGATGTAGGACACACAGTAACATTTGCAGCCTCCATGTACTATTCTATGCCAGTAACAAGTGGTATTCACCTGCACTCAGTCCTGGGACCACTCCCGTTTGGCATATAGCTTTCTTAGGTATAAGCAAACACAGTAGGGATATGTCTGCTCACGTTTGATGACAATGCATACTGTGGGCTATACTTTATTCTCCAGATGACACACACATCCTCCAAAAGGCTATCATACAGACAGATACCTGGTGTCAAACTCATGCTGTAAAGCTATAAGCCAAAGAAAGCATAGTTATCCACTTTTAGAAAACAAAGTATCCCCAGAGTACCACATATGTAGTAGTCCCCAAAATGTGGAACAGGTACTAATGTATACATAAAGCCATGTGTTAAGGCATCTCTCCTTTGATAATCACATTACCAAAGGGTTTTGGAAATCCCTCTGTGGAGCACATAAGCAATAAAGGGTTTGCATGCAGATCCACAGAGGTTGTTGCAAACCTATAATGATTAGTCATATTTGCCAGACTTTGCTTGCTTTGGATCAGGTTTCAAATATACCTCAAGCATAAACCCTCACACACACTCTTCAATGGAAACCGTGATGAGTGAATGTGAAACGGAAGACGTAGCCCAGGGATCACTGCAGTGGCTAAGCTTGTCACAAGCATACATAAGTGATCTAAGGTCTGGAAAGTGCCAGCATGCTCTGGCAAAGATAACAGATGTGTTCATGGAGAAAGCAGAGTACCTACCTATGAAATACTTGAGGTCACATGTATGCATATGGATTTGCCCCACAGCTACCTTACGTGTAATGCACATACAGTTGTCATTGTGATATGTCATACACTAGAAAAATCAAAACCCACTCCACATTGGCCAATGGTGTCACACAGCTGGAGCACACACAGTAAACAAGTGTGAGATTCAAACTCTTTCCTAACTACATTATGATACTACAGCAGTATGCATTTACATGACATGCTATACACATTACTGGGATTTCACCTTTCCACAGGTATATTTGTAGGATGGTAACATCATGAGACTTGACAAAGATGAGTATACCACTTTTAAGGTGTGTGAGTAGTCTCCAAAAAGGTTGCTCCTCCCCAGGAAGACACACACACACACACACACACACACACACACACACACACACACACACACACACACACAGTTAGCAAGTGCAGGATTCAAACCCCTACCTAACTACATTATGATACTATAGCAGTACACATTTACACGACACGCTATACACATTACTGGGATTTCACTTTTCCACAGGTATATTTGTAGGATGGTGACATCATGAGACAACAAAGATGAGTATACCACTTTTAAGGGGTGTGAGTAGTCTCCAAAAAGGTTGCTCTCCCCATGGAGAGACAGACAGACACACACACACATACACACACACACACACACACACACACACACACACACACACACACACACACACACACACACACACACACACACACACAATTGCCAAGTGCGGTGTTCTTAATCCAAACTAAGTACGTCTTTACACTTCAGCAAGCAATATGGAGTTACAGGGTGCAATACAGACATTACTTGCTGACAGTTTGCACAAAGGTTTTTTCACATTTGCTAACCTCAGCAGGCTTATCATACTAGGTGTATTGTGAATGTATTGTAAGCATAGGCCATGACCATATCATATATGGGTTGATTCACCACATGCTGGCACATACAGGGTCAAACCTTGAGTAGCATCTTACCTTCACCTACATGATACTGCAATATAACAGAAAGATGATAAACTTCAACAATTGGCTGAGCTTCTGGTGTCATTCAAAGGGGATCCAGTCTCTGACTGCCTGTGATGATATGATAGACAAGCCTTGTTGCTTCACTACAGATGGTTTGAACCTGTCGCCCTATGCTTCTGAATAGAGGCCAAGGCTCTTGCTGTCCCCATATTACCTTTTTTAGGCAAGGCTCAAAGGTTCATAGGTTCATAGGTAGGTACTAAGCTATAGACCCTGGGGCCTATACAAGCCCAGCCAAAAAGATATCCTGACTTTTGCCACCCAAGAAATTTATTTTCCTGTTCTACTGTCGAGCAGAGACACAGAAGTGATCCCCAGGGTGAATTTCCTATTTCCCATTCAGTCATCAAGATTTTTCTTGAAGAGTGCTAATGAGGAGCTTTGTTTGATATAGATAGGTAGTTTATTCCGGAGTATGTGAAGTCTCTGGGACAGGAATCTATCCCTCCACATGTTCTGTTTATTGTGGTGACAAGGTTTAGGTCCCTAGATCGTGTAGGTTCATAGGTAGGTACTAGGCTGTCTGCCCAAGGGCATTTATAAGCCTAGCCAGAATGTGTTGGCTTTCTCCTCCCTTTTAAATTAGTTTCCTGGGCCTCTGTCTAGCAGGGCCACTGAAGTGATCCCAGGGGTAAATTTACAATTTCCCATCCACTCATCAAGATTTCTCTTGAGGACAGTCTGCGAGGGGCTCTGCCTAACATCAACTGGGATTCTATTCCAGAGCAAGGGAAGTGTCTGAGACAGGAATCTGTCCCTCCAGCATGTCCTGTTTATTGCTTTGCTGAGGTTTGATTCACTGGAGCGTGTGGCTCTAAGAGATTTGTTTTTCTTGAGGTGGAGCATGTCCATTAATTCCGGGTTGGACATGGCCTTATACGTCAGGCATAGATCACCTCTGAGCAGGCAGTAAGCAACCGAGTAGAGCTGGAGTTTCTTTAGTCGGGCTGCATAGGGCATCTTTTTGAGGCCCATGATCCTCCTGGTGAGGTACTTCTGTGGTCTTACCAGCTGTTGCATGTGCCAATTAAGGTACATACCAAATGGGGAATTGTACTCTTTTATGGGCCTAATAAGTGATGATTAGTGGGGCACAATGACCTCTCTTGATCTAGAGGTGAACCCTTTTGTGATTAGGTGGGCTACATAGAAGGAATATCTAACCACTTTGGCAATGTGATTATCAAAGGAGAGATTACTATCTACCTGGGTCCCCAGGTCCCTAATTACATTTTCCGTACCTAGTGGATTACCACCTATGTGGTAATTCCTGAGCACTTTTTTTCCAAAGGGGATGACTATGCATTTTTTGGCATTCAGCTTCAGGCCATGGTTTTGACACCAGGTATTTGTCTCTGTAAGACCCTTCTGGAGGATGTCTGTGTCAGCCGGAGAGTCGATTATGGCCTCCAGTTTGCAGTCATCTGCGAACTTGGTCAGCCATAGTCCTCCCGTGCTTGCCTGTACCTCAGAGAAGTATATACTGAACAGGAGGGGTCCCAGGACCAAGACCTGTGGGATGCCACTTGTGACTGGTTTAGAGTCTGACATGGCACCCGCAACTCTGACCATGTGTGTTCTATCTGTGAGCCAGTTGGCCACCCATCTCGTGACATAGGGGTTAATGTTCAAGCTGGTAAGCTTGTCTATGATGCCAGAGTGGGGAATGGTGTCGAAGGCCTTAGTGAGGTCCAGGTAGGCTGTGTGTACTACCTTCCTTTCATCTATGGCCTTGGTAACTGTTTCAAAGAAGTCAACTAGGTTTAGGAGGCAGGATCTGCCTTTAACAAAGCCAAATTGGGTAGGGTCCAGTGTCTGGAGGTTCCCAATGTTTCTGTTTATGAGTTCCATGATAATTCCCTCCATAGCTTTGCAGACCAGGCTGGTCAGGCTTATAGGGCGATAGTTCCCAGGTTCTGTTGTGGCACCACCTTTGTGGAGTGGGATGACTGTTGCTGTACGCCCTTCTTTGAGTACATAACCTGTGGTAAGGCTGAGTCTGAACAGTGAATTTAGGTGAGGGTGTAGTTCCTTTTAGAGCTCGTGTAAGACGCAGCCTGGGACACTATCTGGTCCCATTGATGCTGTGTTTTTAGCTTTGGAGAGGGCTGTTTTTACCTGCATGTCCATGATGTCTGGGGCTCTGCATTCTTCTGGGATGGACACAGGACCTTTTGGGGGTGAGGGGGGTGAAGTTTGCACTAAATGTGTCTGCCAGGATGTTGGCAATGTCAGTTGGTTCAGTGTATTTTTTGCCATTTTGCAGTAGCTCAAAGCATATCTGAGAGTTGCCACCTAAATGTTTGCTATAGCTAAAGAAGGCTTTGTGGTTATCTTTAGATTCCTTGGCAATTTTTCTTTAGAGACTGGCCTTGGATGATTTTATGAGCGATCATAGTTTCTTGCTAATAATGATCAGTGATGCCTTTCCTTTTTGGAATTTTGCTCTATCATGTAGTAGTTTCCTCCTGTTGTATAGCTTATTTATGGGCAAGGACCACCAGACTGGTTTCCTCTTTCTGGAGGAGTGAGTCTTGGTTTTATTCTGGATGGCTCGATCCATGCATCCCTATAGATGCTCATATAATGCACTTGTAAAGGATTCTGCAGATTGGATAGCATTATCCTGTAGCAAGGGGGCTTTGAAACTTTCCACTTCAGTCTTGAGAAGTGTGAAGTTTGCTTTTGAAATGTTTTTCACAGTGGTTTCCTTGACTGGGGGTGGGGTCGGGATGTGGATGTCCAGTGTGATTACTTTATAATCTGATCTTACCAGTGAGGGGTTTACCTCTGGTGTGGACCACTGATCCCCCATGTTGGTGATGATCAGGTCCAGTACGTTGTTACCTCTAGTGGGCGTGGTGACCAGCTGTTCCAGGGTGTTTGAGTTTATAAACTCTAGGAAGCATTGGGCAAAGGAGTTTGTACTTGAGTAATTCTCCCAGTCAATGTTTGGGTAGATGAAATCTCCTAATATCATGGTGTTTGGTAGGATCTTTATATTTTCCAGTGTTCTCAGGAATGCTGCGTGAGGGTTCTGAAACAAGGTAGGTGATCTGTAGCAGGCTACGATCTGATAAGCAGCTTTGCCGACTGTTAGTTGCACTTGGATGGTCTCCGAGGCCTCATGTTGTGCCACTAACCTGGAGGTGTGGGTATCCTTTATGAAAATGGATACACCCCCTCCTTTTGTATTTCGGTCCAGGTTTTGGGGCTGAAGCTCAGAGAGATTTGGATTTCTTTAAGTGGAGCATGTCCAACAGCTCTGTGTTTGACATAGCTTTGTATGTTAGGCAGAGATCACCTCTGAGTAGGCGATATGCGACAGAATAAAGCTGGAGTGTTTTGAGACGGTCTGTGTAGGGCATGTATTTGAGGCTGCTAATCCTCTTTGTGAGGTATTTCTGCAGGCTTTCCAGTTGTTGTAGATGTCTTGTGAGGTACATACCAAAAGGGGCACTGTACTCTATAATGAGTGATGAGTAGAGGGGAACAATGACCTCTTTTTTTCTGCATGAGAAACCTTTTGTGATGAGGCGTGCCACGTAGAAGGATTTTCTGACTACTGTGGCGATGTGATTATCAAAGGAGAGTCTACTGACCACCTGTGTCCCAAGGTCTCTTATCACACTTTCAGTGTTAAGTATACTACTGCCTATGTTGTAGTTCATGGGTACATAGTTTTTACCAAAGGGGATGACCATGCACTTTTTGGCATTGAGCTTGAGGCCATGGCTTTGACACCAGGCATCTGTCTCAGTGAGGCCCTTTTGTAGGATGTCCACATCATTAGTAGTTTCGATTATGGCTCCTAGTTTGCAGTCATCTGGGAACTTCATTAGCCAAAGACCTTCTGTGTTAGCCTGCACTTCAGGGAAGTAGATACCAAACAGGACAGGACACAAGACTGAACCCTGTGGTACTCCACTTGTCACTGGTCTGAAGTCGGACTTGGAGTCTGCTACTTTCACAGTGTGGGTTCTGTCAGTGAGCCAGTTGACAACCCATCTTGTAACATAGGGATTTATACCTAGTTTAGTGAGTTTATCTATAATTCCAGAGTGGGGGATGGTGTCGAAAGCCCTGGCAAGATCTAGATAGGCTATGTGAACCACCTTACCCTTGTCTATGGCTTTGGTGACTGCTTCGAAGAAGTCAGGTTTAGGAGACATGATCTGCCTTTTATAAACCCTAAATGGTTGTGTCCAGAGTTTGGAGATTACCAATGTCTTTGTTTATAAGTTCCATGATGATATATTCCATGACCTTGCAGACCACGCTCATCAGGCTAATGGGGCGCTAGTTCCCGGGGTCCGTGGTGGCTCCCCCTTGTGTAGTGGGATAACTGTCGCTGTGCGACATTCAGCAGGCACAAAGCCTGAGGTGAGGCTATGATTGAACATGGTACTTAGGTGTGGTGCCAGTTCATTCTGTAGTTCATGTAGAACACAGCCTGGGATGTTATCTGGTCCCATGGATGCTGTGTTCCTGGCTTTGGAGAGTGCTTTTTACCTGTGCAGCCGTGATGACAGCAACTTTGCATTTTTCCCGTATAGAGATGGGCTCTTTCATGGGTGAGAGTGGGGTAAAGTTAGCACTGATCCTATCTGCCAGGATGTTGGCAATATCAGTTGGGTCTGTATATTTAGTGCCATTGTGCTGTAACTCAGAGCAGATCTGAGTGTTGCCATTGTGATTCTTGACATAGCTATAGAATGCTTCGTGGTTGTCTTTAGAATTAGTGGTGATTTTGTTTTCATAACTAGCTTTGGAGGATTTTATCAGGGATCGCAGCTTCTTACTGAGGCTGATCAGGGAGCTCCTCCACTCATGGGTTTTGCCCTTTTTTGCAACAGTTTCTTCCTTCTGTTGTGCAGTTTATTTATGGCAGGGACCACCAGATTGGCTTCCTTTTCTTGAAGGATAACGTTTTGGTTCTGTTTGGGATAGCACGATCCATGTACTCATGTAAGTGCTTATAAAGTGCAATCGTGTAGGATTCAGTAGTCATAACTGTATTGTCCATCTGCATGGGTGTCCTGAAGTTCACCACTTCTTTCTTAAGAATCATGAAGTTGTCTTTGGAGATATTTTTTAATATGGTTTTCTTAATGGGGGAGGGATCAGAATGTGGATATGTAGGGTAATTAGCTTATGGTCAGATCGGACCAATGAGGTGTTGACTTCAGGTGTGGAACACGGGTCACTCAGGACAAACCAAACCCCGTAACCAACACAAGTAACCACCAAGTGAGCTAAATGCTACTCATTGCCAGACGTCTCAGCCTCCAGATGCACAAACTCGAGGCGCTTCTCAGTATGGAGAATATACTGATATCTGTGCAGTAACAGAAACCTAGTTCAAGGCTCCAGAGAGCACACCAGCACTACCAAGATACTACTCATTCTATACCTTCCAGCATCAGAACCTGGATCATAGCACATAGGGTGGGGATGTATCCATATTCATCAAGGATACCCACACCTCTCTCTACATGCTCTCTACAGGATATGTACCCATAGAATGTTGCGATATGTACCCATAGAATGTTGCACAGCAGCGTTCTTCCCACTCCACAGGGGTGGGGCCACAAAAGACCCTTGGCATTCACACTCTATGAACCTGATGAGTCTGATCTGCAAGGCAGTGGAGCCAATCATAATGGAAGTCAACAATAAAGACATTGGGAACCTTCACACAGTTGAGCACACCCAGTTTGGCTTTGTCAAATGCAGATCACGCCTCCTGAACTGGGGGGATTTCTTTGAGACAGTTATCCAGGCTACAGATGATTGAAATGAGCTCCACACAGCCTACCAATACCTTGCTAAGGCCTTTGACACCATTCCCCAGTCAGGTATAATAGATGAACTCACCAACCTGGGCATGAATCCATACATCACAAAATGGATTGCAAACTGGCTCACAGATAGATCCCACAAATTAAGAGTTGCTGGCTGCATGTCAGACTCTACACTGGTAACAACTGGTGTCCCCCAGAGTTCAGTCCTGGGGTCCCTCCTGTTTGGTATAGACTTCTCAAAAGTACATGCCAACACAGGAGGGTTGTGGTTGACTAGGTTTGCTGGGAACTGTAAACTGTTTGCCATAATAGATTCCCCGGATGACACAAATATTCTCCAGAAGGGACTCTATGAGACAGATGTGTGGTGTCAAAATCATGGCCTCAAGCTCATTGTGGAAGAATGCATAGTAATCCCCTTTGGCAAAAACAAAGTACCCAAAAACTACCACGTAGGTGTTACCCCTTAAAACTGACAAGGTAATAAGGGATCTGGGGACACAAGTAGATAGTCATCTTTCCTTTGACAACCATGTTGCCAGAGTGATTGGGAAATCCTATGTGGCCCACCTAATCAACAAAGTGTTTGCATCAGGATCAAAAGAGGTAGTGGTGGCCCTCTACTCTTAAGTCATCAGACCCATCATTGTGTACAATGCACCATTTTGGATGTACTCAACTAAGCATATCCAGCAGCTGTAGAGACCACAGAGGTACCTCACCAAGAGGATTACTGGCCTCAAACAGTTGCGTTATGCAACACAACTGGTAAAACTAAATCTGTTCTCCATTGCATACCACCTACTCAGAGGCAGACTCTGCCTAACATACAGAGCCATGTCCAACACATAACTGTTGAACATGCTCCATCTAAGGAAAACAAAATTGAGTCGCACTACACACTCCAGGGATATGAACCTCATCACAACAATGAATACAGCATGCTGGTGGGATAGAGTACCATCCCAGACACTTGCCTTACTGTGGAACAGAGTCCCAATGTACATCAGACAGAGCCCCTCGCTGACACTCTTCAATAGGAACCTTGATGAGTGGATGGGAAACAGACAATTCACACCAGGCATCACATCAGCAGCCCCACTAGAAAGGGGCTTAGGGTAATAACTATTAGAACTAGGGCTTGGGAGACTACCCAATGGGGTGGTGAAAGCTGCACAACTTGCCTAGGCTAATATATGACTTCTTGAAGATAGTCTACTACATACCTATGAACCTATGTGACAGGTACATGTCTACAGATAGTAGATGTGTACTTCATTGTATAGTCATGTTGTACAGCAGGCACATGGACCACATACACTGTAATGATTACAGATACTGGTAGCTGTTATGTACACTGGGTGAGATGTGCACCTCATGTCTTTTGTGCCATTGGGATGTGTGCTGGGTGGGACAGTCCTGGATAGCTCCCTGTCATGGTCACCCTCTTACACACATCTCTGCCCATCCATCTTTGGCTTATTATACTGTGTTCCCCCTACATATATATATATATATATATATATATATATATATATATATATATATATAGGTACATAGGTAGGTAATAGGCTATCTGCCTGAAGGCATATATTAATATGGCCAGAGTGTGCAGCTAACACCAAACATGGGGTTAGTTCCCTAGGCCTCTGTGTGGTAGAGCTGCTGAAGTGATCCATGGTGTGACAGTTCAGTTTCACATGCACTCATCAAGGCTCCTCTGGAAGAGTGTCAGTTAGGGACTCAGCTTAATATAGTTTGGGAGCCTGTGCCAAAGCAAGGGAAGTCTGTGAGCTAGTAATGTATCCCTCCAACATGTTCTATTTATTGTTGTGATGATGATATCCCTAAAGCATGTGGCACAGTGAGCTTGGGTATACTTCAGATAGCACATGTACATCAGTTCTGCGTTGGACATGGGCCTGTCTGTTGGGCAGAGATCGCCTGAGTAGACAGAATGCAACAGAGTACAGATTGAGTTAAATTCAGTCTTGTTGCAAGGGGCAACTGTTTGAGGCCAGTTATCCTCTTGTTGAAGTACTTCAGTGGTCTTTCCAGCTGCTGAAGGTGCCTAGTCAGATTCATCGCAAGTGTGCATGATACTCTCTGATGGGTCTGATGACTGATGAGTAGAGGGAACCTCCTTTGACCTACATGCAAAGACCTTGGCAATTTGTGGGAACACATACCATGATTTTCTAACCACTTTGTGAATGTGTTTCTGGAAGTAGAGATGACTGTCCACATGTGTCCATAGATCCCTTATTATTACCTCCATATTTAGGGTGTTGGCACCTATGTGGTATTTGTATGACTGTAGCTCGAGGCCATAATTTTGACATCACATCTGTCTGACTGAGACCCTTTTTAAGGATGTCTCTGTTGTCCCAAACATCGATTATGACAACATTTTTGCAGTCATCCACAAACTTTGCTAAACATAGCCCTCATGTGTTTGACTGTATTTCTGAAAAGTATACACCAAACAGGAGGGGTCCCAGGACTGAGCCATGGGGGACAGCAGTTGTTACCAGCTTGAACAGGAGACCACAATTCTTACCTTGTGGGATCTATCTGTGCCACAGTTGACAATCCATCAGATGACATATGTGTTTATGCACAGGTTGTTGATTTTGTGGATATGACATGTGTGTGGAATGTTGGAAAAGGGCTTTTCAAGGTCTATGTAGGCCATGTGGAGCTCATTTCATTGATGTATGTCCTGGGTGAGTGCCTTGAAAACTGTCTAGCAGGTTTAGGAACCATGATCTGCCCCTGACCAAGCCAAAATGGGTAGGGATGGGTGTTTGTAGGCTCCCAATAGCTCTGTTTATAAGTTCCATAATGATGGACTCCATGGCCTTGCAGATCAGGCTTATTAGGCTTATAAGACTATAGTTCCCATGGTCTGTTGTGCACCAACACTTGTGGAGTGTGCCAAATGTTGCTGTAACCTATTCAACAGTTTCATATCCTGTACACAGGGTGAATCTCAAAAGACTGTTCAGGTGCAGGGTCTGTTTGTTTTGGAGTTCACATATGACACAGCCAGGGAAACCATGTCATCCCATAGACACCGTGTTTTGTAGGTTTGGATAGAGCTGTTTAACCATTGTATATGTGATTTCTGGGTTTTCACACTCTCCAGGTATGGTAATGGGCCCTTTTGTCAGTGAGAGGGGGGTAAATATGTTTGAACTTGTCTGACAAGGTGTTGGCAATGTCAGTCATGTACATGTACTCATTTACACTTTGCACTGACTCAGAACTTATATGAGTTTACATTGATATTTATGACATTGTGAAAGAAAGCTTCATGGTTCCCTATGGACTCTTTGGCAATATTTTTTGCCAGAACATGGCTTGGATAAAGTTAGGAGTGCTCATTGTTTCTTGATGATACTGATCGGAGATTTATTGATCTTCTTTGCATTTTAACTTTCTTTGAACAACTTAAGTACTTGTAGTACATAGTTTGATTATGACAGGGGTCCAATATATTATATGGGTCTGTTTTCATATCACTGTGTGCGCAAGGCAGGCTTGGTGAATAGTGACAAGTGTCTGGAGTAAGAACTGCAACTGGCAGATATGTGTGGCCCAGTGCTGTACTCAGACATGGCCTAAGTGTGTGAGCATGCCCAGTATGACCTTTCAGTATGTTGTTGACTGACATTTGCTTCGTTTGTTTGTGTGTGAGCATGCCCAGTATGACCTTTCAGTATGTTACTGACTGAAATTTGCTAAATTTGTTTACTTGTGTGAGCATGCCCACTATGGGCATATATACTATATGTGTGTGAAAAATCAAGTTGGTTTTTACTTCAGGGCTCACCTTTGTGTTGTACATCGACAGGAAGCATGCTGTGCCTGCAGGGCTTCCATGAGTCAATTTGCATAGACTTATCAACATTTCTACATACAGGGGGGACAACTATTATTTGTACATTTCCACCCAGGGGGCACACCTGATTGTTATTCTGGGTGTACATAGGATGAGGGGTACACCTGACACTTATACACATTTGCTAGGCCTGCACTGCTATGTCAGGTACTCCATTTCAGTCTGTACTGTTGCCAATCGTACTGGCTTGAGGCATACCACTGTACTACAGACCTTAGCTTCCAATTACACACATATTAGTTTGTGACTTCATAGCCTACCCAACCCACATCACACTGCCTGGCCTGCTGTTATCTGTCTGCATAGGCCTGGGGGGAGGTTACTCATATGCCTCTTCAGAGGGCATGATACAGCATTTGTTTGTGTTTGCATTTGTCTACAATTGTCCTGCTGGCTGTGACTGCTAGGTATGTGACCTCCCAACTGGTATGTGTGAGTGACTTAAGTTGTGTCTGTGCCAGTGAAATGCTGTCATGGCTTAGTGTTTCAGTACTGTGACTATAGTGCACAGTATCCTGAGTTTGAGCCCTGTCACTGCTTTTTATTTTCCTGCTGGGCAGACCTGACTGGTTAAGGAACAGTAAAGCAGGTGTGAGCATGTTTACCCGACTTTGCTCGACTTTGCCCAACATTGCCCGACTTTGCCCAACATTGCCCAACTTTGCCCGACGTTGCCTGATATTGTGCTGGATAGCGCGATGCGCAGCTACATGCAATTGTATTTAAATATGCTCAATACTGGTAAAATTTTCTTAGCAGTGCTTTATATTGCTTAAAATAGGGACTCATGCCTCAGGTGGTGCTGCAGGGCTGCCTATGTCGGATGCACATATTACACTCCCTATACATGTTTGAAAACAGGTAGTGTCAAGTTCGGCATCCCTTTTACTGTATGTGTGAGTCAGAGAGAGGTGTCATTTCCAGGGTTCCTACTGAGTCAGTGTATGTGCTATGCATTGCCTCTTTGCCAAGGCCAGGGCATACTTGGCACACCTCCTTCTGCCTACTGGGGAAGGCAGAGGTTGTTCCTCCTCCGAGTCACGCTGTGCCTGTGCAGGTCTTGGCAATGGTGGGGGGCTGTTTGGCCCTGCCCCATGTTGTTCCTGCTGCAGCTGTTTCCGCAGGATCATATTGTGTAGCAGGGCACATACCATGACAATTTGGGTACATGTAGTTGGTGAGTACTGCAAGGTTCCACCAGATGTGTCCAGGCACCGGAACCGTGACTTGAGCATCCCAAACACATGCTCAATTATGTTTGTTGTTTGTGCATGTGCCTCATTATGGAGTTCTTGTCAGGTATGTATTCATTTCTGATGGGTGTCATCAGCCATGGCTCCAGTGCGTATCCAACATCCCCCACTAGGTGACCATCAGGGATGTCCCCATTAGCAAATCTCTGGTAAAGCTGCGTCATATGCCAGATGTGGGAATCGTGATAACTTCCAAGGCAGCCAGCACACACATTCATCATTATGCTATGGGCATCGCACACAACCTGGCAGTTGATGGAGGGAAAGCCCTTGCCATTGATGTAGACCCTACCCCACTCACCGGGTGGTGATTTGATGTGTATGTGCGTGCAGTCTATTGTACCCACTACCTCAGGGTATTCTGCTATTTGGTGGAAAAGACACATATTGCTGGCCAATGCCTCATGGGAATTGGGGAAATATACGTGCTCACCGACATGTGCTGATATGGCATCCAGGAACTGGTGCAGTACCCTGGATGCTGATGCCTGTGAAATCCCCATCATATCACCAGTTGGTCTCTGGAAGGTACCTGTAGCTAGTATTCTTAGGCCAACACATACCTTGGTATCCACTGGGATGGGTTCCCCTCTGTTGGTTCTGTGTGTGAGGTGTGGCCTGCACAGCTCAACAATTTGCTGCAGGAGGTCTCTGTCCACCCTATAGCGCTCCACTATTTCCAGCTCATGTAGCCCATGGTAGGATACCCTGGGTCTGTACACTCTTCTCCATCTCCTCACTGTGGGTTTCTCAGCAGCATTCACAACATCACCACCCTCAGCACCTTGCACATGTTGGTTTATGATAGCAAGAGCAGCCCCTAACATTTTGTCTGACTTTAAAGTTTTTAAGCTTTCCCTCTTTGTATACTGCAGTGTTGCAGAGTTCTTGGGAAAAAACAGGGAAGAATGCTGTTTGCAGAGTTTAAAGTGCTGGGCTGGGCTGGGCTAGTCTGCTACCTGTGTAATTGGCTGATTCTGATATATTTCACCTGGCAGCTCTGCTAGTTCTCCTTGTTTAACTTCCTACTACTTCTTTTCCTTCTTTTTCCCCTTTCTGTTTCTGCTCAGGGCAGCGCCGCACAAACAAGTGCACACGCTGTGTGCATGTTTGCAAGAAATTTCAGATATTTTCATGGTGTACACCTTTGGTTGCTGGTTTTCAAAAAGGACAACTGTAGACATGACTCTTGCAATCCTGAGCAACTCAGGGTAAACTCAAGACACTGTGCTCCAATAAGCTTACAGCCTTTTTGACACCCCCCCTCATGATGTTACCTATATTCTACTCTACTACTCCCCTACTCTTACACTTACACTCTTGTGACATGGCTCACATGCTGGGGAAAATTGGGATTCACTATCCTTATCTTCTTTTGCATAGGATTGCCTACTAATGCATGGTTACATCTCTCACACTGAGCTTCCCCCCCTTACCAACCACTACTCAGTGGCCATGTTGTCTTCAGCCTGCCATTCGGCTGCATGGCAGGATAAGCTTTTTAGTGAAAATGGCTATTTTTGGCTATTTCTAAGTTATTTTCTTGTTTTTAAAGCACCACACGTTTGCATGATGCTGCACTATGCTTAAACATTGGAGATTGGGGAAAAAAAAGTTAGATTTTAATCATTTTAAACATTTATAAATGCCAATGGCCTTATATTTGGCCATTGGCATGCTTCCTCAACTGTATGCATCCTTTATTTGGAGCTGTCATAGCTCCGTTTAGCTATTTGCAGAATGGTACTCTGTTACCAGCGGAGTACATTTCTGCAGAATACACTAATCTTCCACGGACAGGTTAGTGTTTCCTGGATTGCAAATTTACCTCATTTGCATAGCTTTCAGCAGCAAATGAGGTAATTTGCATACCATGACACTGTCCATGCAAGAGTAGCTTTAGCAGCTCTCATGCACGCCCCTGCTGGCTGTACCTGGATCGCACGGCAGACATATTGCCTCCGTGAGCTCCTACACTCTTCTTGCACTCCGTGCAAGCTTTCGTAAATCCGGCCCAGTAACTATTAAGTCTGTAATATTTTGTAAACACCTTACAAAATCTCTGCAACCACTCAAGTTACACACATACTGTCTATAGCATTTTGTTCATCCACCTGAGAGCTTTCATGTGAGGCTAAGCAGTTCTGATTGCACTACTTGATTGTTGAATTATTTAGAAAAACATGGAAAATTATAACAATATAAATAAATATTATAAAAACAACAATTAATACATCTTTACCTGCACCAGACATGGGTCAAATATCTATAAAGTTGTGTTTGTCATTCTGTAAGCTTTAAGATGAACAATTTTAATACCTTGCATGCAGCATGGTTTTGGAATTATTAATGCTAAAATTAACAAGCAATATTGGATGCCTAGATATGTCAGTAGGATGTAACTGTAGAAACACCTGCAGGTGTCACTCAGCTGTAATAAGTTTAAGGGTATGCAAGAGGTGAAGCTTCCTACATGGGGAGTATGAAAGGCTTGCCCCAACTTCACCAAAGAAAACATTTCTTATGCTTTTGTCATTTTTCAATGAAATGGTCACTTGTATAAACACACCATATCCCATGTGCAAATATCATGTCCCATCATGCAGCTATACATGAGTGCAGTGACCACCTTTGCTCCCACTTCTGCTTGTACAATGGGGTAAATTCTGTTAAACCTTGTTAACTATTTTATTTTTATTAAGATAATGAACACGTTCTTATTGATAGCACATTTTAATTTAGGTCTGAAAGTATGGTGAACGAAAGAAAGAAAGGAAAAGCATAAGACCCTGTAGATCCCTTACCTATCTGCCACTTAGCAATCTAAAATACATATATAGAAACATCTGTTTCACTAAAATATTCACTTGTAGGAATGAAAAGCTGATTTCTTCAATGCAAGAAAAAAAAAAAGAGTAAAATCATGCACTTGAAGGGCCAATCACTTAGGCTGGGAATTTAACTAATTGGGCCGTGTCCACAAAGCAATATAGGATTTGTTGTGTATGGAATCCAGGAGTAACTGAAATCTTACTGATATGATAGTCAAGCCAGAGTACACAAAATAGCATAAAACAGTCAGCATGGGGCCGATAATTCAATAATATTAAAATAATAAAAAGGTTTGCATCTATTTTTAATAACCTTTGTCAAATGAAATGCATAAAGAACAAAATGAATGTGCTGTCATTTTATGACATCTATTAATAAGTGGCTTACACAGTAATTTACTAGTTGCAAATGTCAGTTTTGCTTTGAAACTATTTTCTAAATTCACCCCCACATATGCAAATCTGTTTATGGGGCTCTTTGAGAATATGTGTCATTATACAAATATTTTTTTCAAAAAGAATGTTGTAAAATACTTCAGTTACAGATAATCTGATTTTTATATGTAAAGGAGGCTATTATAAAGTGGAAGAATTTGTGCAGAATCTACAGGTTAATAGGTTTGATATACACTTTGATGGGCTCCAGAAGGGTAGCAGGGTAAATTTCCTTAATCCTAAATTACAATGGAAGGCCAAGAAGGTTGCATGATTAAAACTAAAATTTACAGAAAGCTTGGACAACAGAATTATATTTTTCATGGTTCTAGTTGCCACCATCTCCATACTGTAGCATCCATGCCATATGGTGAAATGTTGTGGATTAATCGTCTATGTAGTGAAAATCAAGATAGTGCAGTAGAAATAAATTAATCAAAAAACTTTTTGTGGAAAGGGGTTATGGTTAGGAAATTGTATGACGAGGATACCAGAGGGTGTGTGACAGAGGGCAATGTCCAGTCGGACCTTTGAGAGATTGTGGTAATGTGAAAAAGGATGATTTCCAATATTTATATTTTGTATTAAAATATACTGTATTTTCAAATAAATTACAGGATATAATCAGGTATTATTGGACTTTTGTTCATGGAGAAGTGAGTTCTCTTAAAAATATTAGACTTAACTTTTCTTATAGTAGGGGAAGAAGCTTAAAAGATGTTTTTGGTACATGGGGGTTTAAAAGACCTCAGACTGAGAGGGACAGTGAAATATCTCCCAAGAGTTCTTTTCCATGTGGTAAATGTAGCATATGTCAGTATGTGGTGACTGATTTCCCTAGTATAAATGGGAGGAAATTTGAGACTAAAGGTATATTTGGTTGTAACAGTGAAAAAATTATATATGGGTTGAAGTGTCCCTGTGGGCTATACTATGTTGGAGAGAGCAAGAGAAGTCTCTCTACTAGAATTAAAGAGCATGTTAGGGACATAAGGAAAAATAAACAGTTTAGCCCTTTGGCAGAACACTTCAATGCATGTGCGACACCCGTGCAGTGGCCTAGCAATCAAGGAGCCTCAAACCTCACCACTACACAAGTGAGGGGCAGCCACATTGGGAAGGATAACAAATACACACACAGTAAAGTACAATTTCCCTTAAGAGTACACAGAGATCACAGTCAGTCTGGGGCTGGTTTCTTCCTTTCTCTCCAGATCCCCAATAAGACTCTTACTAGCACAGCTATAGGGTCCAGATCTCAGCCTATTGGTCAAGCTAAAACCTCCAGCACCCTCTCTGTCCAATCAGTGCTTTGTGTCCCTGCCAAAGTAACTGACACACACACACACACACACACACACACACACACACACACACACACACACACACACACACACACACACACACACACAGATATGAGCTATATAGAAACACACAGACAACCCTGGGAAGGCTGGCAAAGGTTCTTCATGCCCCTTCCTGCCAGGCTATAAGGTAGTAATCACCACCAACAACCACTAATATCAGCTACTAATAAGGCCCTTACCAAGGGATGTCGAATTATTACTGTGCAATTTTATTATCCAATTGGTAAGTGTGACTGAGCACCAAGGCTTATTTGGAGTGGTTTGGACAGTATCACTATATACATGCAATGTACTCTAGTGCTTAAATTATCTCTACATAAAACTGTCACAGTTGAAAGGTTTCAAAATATTTAATAATAAAATAAAAAAAACAAGACAATACTTCTTACTACACAGTGCTAGTCAAAAGTTCAGAGATCACAGAGAAATGCTTAAAATAAGACAGTAGAAAAGTTCTGACATCAATTCAGAAAACAGCTAGACTAGAATTCCTATTCTCCTCTATATCTAAGAGTAAACACAGTTCTAAAATAAACTTACATATAGAGCAAGGCAGTGCTGGTGATGTTGTCAGTTCTGAAAACAAATTCAAAATGCTCTGATTCTCTCTCTCTCTCTGCCCTTAAACTGATAACGCAGTGCCACTGACTCATTTTAGATTACATCATTATTTTCTGTTTCCCAGGCTAACAGAAACTCAGAGTTTAACAGCCTTTTTGATCTTGTAGCTGGTCAGGAAGCCATCGCAGTAAAATACATTATACATGTAAATTCTAGCCATTAACTCTGGTCTCAAAACAATAGGAAGAATTCATTCATTCAGACATCTTGGCTCCAAGTTTTGGATCAAACAATTATACAATGCTTGACTTACCAGCTTTCCTCCAGCAGAGTGCAGTATGGTTACATTTTTGAAGTTCAACATTTACCATAATTTCTTACATTTAAGAGAACCAGCATGTGGCTTACATTAATATTACAAATGACAGGATTATCTACAAAATCCTATCTAGCTAGGCTGGCAGCCTTCACAGCATGTCATGGTGGTGACCCAAAGGGATTACAGGTTACAGTACTGGAACAAATTTCTTGTGAGTTTGGTACTTTATATACCATTAAAAATATATTAAGGAAGAATGAATAATTTTTTTATTATGAAATATGGTACTTTATATCCCAAAGGACTCGGTAAAGAGTTTACTTGGAGATATTGTATGTAAAATCTCTTTAAGAGAAGGTAATTTTATAAATAATGTTTTAATTGATTAATTGTGTAATGAGAATGAGATGTGTATAAAAAGTGTGTGTTGATGGAAAAATGTTGTACTCTATAAAGGCTTTTTTACAAGCTGAGCTACTAGAGAAGATTGACAAAACTAATTTCTTGTTTTAATAAAAAGTTTTGTACTGGTGTATCCTGAGCAGCTTTTTTCACTGGTTTACCTACTGTGGTAATAGCTTCTGCTATCCTGCTGTGTGGTCTACATATTTTCTAAGTTCTGCTTCAGAATTATCTATTTAAGCAATAACCGATGAGTGGATGTGGGTATATTGTGGATTTTCCCATGGTTGGTGTTGTTTGATCATGGGGGAGAAGCTGTGGGTAAATCCTCATATACCCACAACCACGAGTAGGTTATTGTTATTATACAATGACATTATTTAAGAAAGAAATTACTTACTTTTCTTAAATAATGTATTTGTATAATGGTGCTGTAGTGTTGTTTCCTCATTGTTCCACATTTGTTGATGTACTGCTCATGTGTACGGGACGTACATTCCTATATTTGCACAACATATCAGTGCTGTTGAAAACAAGAAAAGGAGAAGGAAGATCTCCATTGCCTTTTTTTTTTGTAAAGTATAATATCCTGACAGTTTAGAGGTATGAAGTGAGAGATGCACTTATCTAGCCAAACTGGAGGTAAAGCTCTCTCCAACCAAGACTGAACTTGACAGTCAAGAGGAGAAGGTAAACACTTGCACCACACCACACTCATCACATAGTCCCACTAAACCTACACCACCAAAATCCACACATAGAAACACAAAAGCAGCAGAGACCTCCAAAGCAGAAATGCAAGCAACCTCCCCCCACCAACACAACCCAAATGACACATAGCCCACAAACTCAGTGTGCCACTCAACCACAGCCCATAAGGCAAAACAATGTACCCAACACACTAGTCATAGGTGATTCTATAGTCAGGCACACTGATGTCCCACTCACCAGGGGAAGGTTACTGTCAGCTTCCTGTCAGGTACCTGGACCCGCCACATAACCCATGCACTCAGGTCACTCCAAAACAAGTACAAATATGACTCTGTGATTGTCCATGTTGGTGTGAACGACTTGAGATGTACCTCCCTGGACTACATGAAAAGAGACATGGAAGAGCTCTCCGATCTTGTAGCCCAGGCAGGTATGACCCTAGCCCTGAGTAGCATCCTGCCATCACCCAGAATGATACCGCAGTACAAGGACAAACAGATTGACTTCAACAATTGGCTAAGCTTCTGGTGTCATTTGAAGGGGATCCAGTATCTGTCTGCCAGGGATGACATGGTCGACATACCACAATACTTTGCCAGAGATGGCCTGCACCTGTCACCCCTGGGATTCCGGATACTGGCAAAGGCTCTTGCCACCCCTAAAGTGCCTTTTTAGCCAAGGTTCAAATGACAAATTTACAACCTTAACAGGAACAGGCAAGCAAAAACTGAGGGTAATGCTACTCAATGCTAGAAGTCTAAATCTCAAAATGCACTCACTTGAGGCACTCCTTAAAATGGAGAACATTGATATCTGTGCAGTGACTGAGACCTGGTTCAAAGCTCCGGAGAGCACCCCTGCATTACCAGGCCATAACTCATACCACACTTTTCGGCCATCTAACCTGGACCAGAACACCAAAGGCAGAGGTGTGTCCATGTTCATTAAGGATATCCACACCTCCAGGCTAGTTGTCAGCATAATGCATCCGAGGTTATCCAAGTGCAACTAACTCTGGGCAAAACTGCAATCCAAATTGTAGCTTGCTACAGATCTCCCACCATGCCCCAGGATTCCCACTCTTCATTTCTTGATACACTGGAAAATATTAGGGTTCAACCAAACACCCTAATATTGGGCAATTTCAACTACCCCACCATTAACTGGGAAAACTACTCATGTACCAACTCCTTTGCTCAGCACTTTCTGGAATTCATAAATTCCAATGCCCTGGATCAACTTATCCACACTTCCACCAGGGGCAACAATATCCTAGATTTAGTCATTATCAACATGAGTGACCGGTGTTCTACACCTGAAGTCAACTTCTCATTGGTCAGATCCGACCATAAGCTAATCACCCTAGATATCCACATCCCGCCCCCACCCCCCCATTAAGGAAACCACAGTAAAAACTTTCTCCAAAGCCAACTTCATGCTTCTTAAGACAGAAGTGGAGAACTTCATGACACCCATGCAGATGGACAATACAGTTATGACTGCTGAATCCTACACAAATGCACTCTATAAGCACTTACACGAGTGCATGGATCGTGCTATCCCAAACAGAGCCAAGATGCTATCCTCCAAAAAAAGGAAGCCAATCTGGTGATCCTCTGCTATGAGCAAACTCTACAACAGAAGGAAGAAACTGTTGCAAAAGAGAGTAAAATCCTATGAGTGGAGGAGCTCCCTGGTCAGCCTCAGTAAGAAGCTGAGATCCCTTATAAGATCCTCCAAAACTAGCTATGAAAACAAGATCACCACTGATTCTAAGGACAACCACAAAGCCTTCTATAGCTATGTCAAGAATCTCAATGGCAACACCCAGATCTGCTCTGTGTTACAGCACAATGGCACGGAAATTACAGAACCAACTGATATTGCCAACATCCTGGCAGATAGGTTCAATGCTAACTTTACCCCGTTCTCACCCCCTAAAGGGCCCATATCTATATAGGAAAAATGCAGAGTCCATGTGATCAAAACTACACAGGTGAAAGCAACACTCTCTAAAGCCAAAAACACAGCAGCCATGGGACCGTACAACATCCCAGGCTGTGTTTTACATGAACTTCAGAACAAACTGGCTCCCCACCTAAGCACCATGTTCAATCATAGCCTCACATCAGGCTTTGTGCCCACTGAATGGCACACAGCAGCAGTTATCCCACTCCACAAAGGGGGAGCCACCACTGATCCTGGGAACTATTGCCCTATTAGCCTGATGAGCCTGGTCTGCAAGGTCATGGAACGTATCATCATGGAATTCATAAACAAAGACATTGGTACCTCCAAACTCTGGAGCCCACCCAGTTTGGGTTTGTGAAAGGTAGATCATGCCTGCTGAACCTGGTTGACTTCTTTGATGCAGTCACCAAAGCTGTAGATGAGGGTAATGTATTTCACAGAGCCTATCTTGAACTCGCCAAGGCTTTCAACACCATCCCCCATTCTGGAATGATAGATAAACTCACTAAACTAGGTATAAATCCCTATGTCACAAGATGGGTTGCCAACTGGCTCACTGACAGAACCCATGCTGTAAAAGTTGCAGACTCCAAATCTGACTTCAAACCAGTGACAAGTGGAGTACCACAGGGTTCAGTCCTGGGACCTCTCCTGTTTGGTATCTACTTCTCTAAAGTACAGGCTAACACAGAAGGCCTCTGGATAATGAAGTTCACAGATGACTGCAAACTAGGAGCTTTAGTCGAGTCCCCAAATGATGTGGACATCCTACAGAAGGGCCTCACTGAGACAGATGCCTGGTGTCAGAGCCATGGCCTCAAGCTCAATGCCAAAAAGTGCATTGTTATCCCCTTTGGTAAAAACTCTGTACCCATGAGCTACCACATAGTCAGCAGTCTTCTTAATGCCAAATGTGTGATAAGACACCTTGGGACCCAGGTGGACAGTAGTCTCTCCTTTGATAATCACATTGCCACAGTAGTCAGGAATTACTTCTACATGGCACATCTCATCCCAAAAGGGTTCTCATCCAGGAAAAAAGAGGTCATTGTTCCCCTCTACTCGACACTCATTAGACCCATTATAGAGTACAACGCCCCTTTTGGAATGTATCTTACAAGACATCTGCAGCAGCTGGAAAGGCCACAGAAGTACCTCACAAAGAGGATTACTGGCTTCAAACAGATGCCCTACACTGACCCTCTCAAAAAACTCCAGCTTTACTCTGTAGCATATCGCCTACTCTGAGGTGATCTCTCCCTAACATATAAAGCTATGTCAAACCTAGAGCTGTTGGACATGCTACACCTAAAGAAATCCCAATCCCTCCAAGCTACATGCTCTAGGGACCTAAACCTTGTCACCACAATAAACAGGACATGCTGGAGGGATAGATTCCTGTCCCAGAGACTTTCCATACTTTGGAACAAGCTACCCATCTATGTCAAGCAAAGTTCTTCATTAACACTCTTCAAGAAAAATCTTGATGAGTGGATGGGAAATAGGAAATACACCCCGGGAATCACTTCTGTGGCTCTGCTCGACAGGGGCACAGGAAATTAACTTTCTTGGGTTGGCGTAAGCCAGGGAACTTTGTTGGCTAGGCTTACTTAGGCCCTTGGGCCTAGTACCTACCTATGAACCTATGAAAGGGACAGGGCAGACATACAAGGAAAATCAGGTACATTTCTAACATTTTGGAGAATGTACTTGATTTCCCTTGCATTTGTGCATTGACTGAAGGATATGAAGTCTGAAACTGAAATGCGTGTCATTATTTAATTACTCTTCTCCTAAGTGAATTGTTGGAAAGCTATAACTTTTATGAGGAACAGACTAAAAATATGAAGCAAAAATATGGACATTCTGTGAAAATATGGAAAGTTTAGAAGTATGCCTCTGAAGCATATGCTCAATGGTACTTTGGTGATTGGACATTTATCTGTTAGTATATACTTGATTTACAACATGTATGCTGGTTGGGCAGACCAATAAGCATGCACGGTTTTGAATAGTAATGGACTATGCAAGCAATAATGCCCAACAGGATGTGTGTTAATGTGTAATTAATGCCCTCCCAGTGGTGTTGTGAAGCTTGACGTCGCAGGCGGAGGGCCTCTACGCCCCTGGAAGGGTATTAATTACACATTGACACACACCCTGGAGGGCATTATTGCACTTAGAGAATGGTCTCTCTGTAAAATTGTGTTTTACTTACTTATTTATATTTTTTTATTACTATATTTTTTTTATATATTTTGGACGGAAAATAGTTCCTCCACCTAATGTTTCAATGTTCCTGTAGTATATGTAAATGGTGTTAGAGGAAGCATTTTACATCCAAAATATATAATAAAAAAAAATCCAGATATTTACTTCATTTTTTGATCCCTTACTGCTAAAATGGTTTCTTGCCAGTCGTTGGGTATTGAAGTCACTAAATAATGCCATACATTTGACTTTCAGACTTTATTTCATTCAGAAAATTCATGTTAACACAAATCTTGTTATATAACTTACTTTTTAATATTTTTAAGTATAACATTGAAAAATCTGTTCCTAATCTGGAGCCCTTGTTCCTCTTTATTACAGGCTTTATCCACATTTCTTGAGGTAAAAGGTCGAGAGGTACGCAAACCTCTTATCTGCTGCCAGTGTTACATCAATCTCACTGTCTCTCCCTCTGTCACACAGACACAGCCTCCCCCTCCACACACACACCTGTACTTCAGAAAATGTTAACATAAGTCCTATTATTGCAGCAATGTTGTGATTTTTTAAACAGGAATATATTCCTGGTTTGAGCCTTTGTTCCCCCTTTATTTTACATTTTATTCATTTAACTTAGATATCTACGAGGTGACAGGTACATAAACCTCTTGACTGCTGCTGCTGCTAGTGTTGGATTGCTCTCAGTCTTCACTGTCTCTCACTCACACACACTTCACTTTCATGCACGCATTCACACACTCAGAAACAGAAACACACACACACGCACATGCACACGCACACACTCACACACTTTTTTCTGTTATATTTAGATTTTACACTTGCTAAACAGCAAAAGCGTTGCTTAGCGAGTGCAAAGTAATGTCTCGATAGTTCTCGCTTTCACTCACATGCACGCATACACACACACACACACACACACACACACACACACACACACACACATAAACATGCACGCACACTTTTGTTTCTCCAGTTTTCTTTTTTTTTAAATATATTTTACACTTGCTAAACAACAGAAGTGCTACTTAGCGAGCGTAAAATAATGGTGACCATTAGTTTTTTTTCAGTCTGAGCCCCATGGCAGCTTGATAAGCTGCCGTGAAGTGGCAGACTGATTTTTCAGTGGGCATTACTTGTACATTAATACCGTGCTGGAGAACGTTTGTTCTCCAATCAGGGTGCTGATGTACAGTTTGCCATTTTCTAACATTGTATAATATATCTAGTAGAACATGAATGACCAATCACTGCACTCTTCAGAACATATCCACACAATTCAGTGCCATAGTTAGAAAGGTTCTGATAATATTAGTGATAAGTAGAAGTCATTGAGTCTTCCTGCTTACAAAGATCAATAGGAGCTTATGCTCTGAACCTACTAGACCAGTCAGCGTAATTAATTAGAAAAGGTAGACACTGGGAGTGCTACAGTAAGTTCTACCTGACTTGGGAGTCTAGGGTCTGTGTAACAACATCTGTGGAACACAGTCAAAAAGTTTTGGTGGGATCTCTTTCTCACTCTTTGGGACTCTAGCTGATTACAGCTGATTACAGCATTTCTGGTATTGAAATAATGGATTAGGAGCTGAACCATATTAAGGGCATTTTTAAATACTACCAATAAGTGTTATAACCTTCTATAAAATTATTTAAATAAAGCTAAGTTAGCAAATATAAACTTGAACAAGATC
Organism: Protopterus annectens; assembly: GCF_019279795.1. Lineage (NCBI taxonomy): Eukaryota > Metazoa > Chordata > Ceratodontiformes > Protopteridae > Protopterus > Protopterus annectens. The sequence goes on from NC_056744.1 coordinate 89,162,489, forward strand.
CCAGTTAAAAATTCAAAATTTTGAAATAGGTATAACTACCTCTGAAAAAATCAGAACAGACTGTCCTAAAGGGAAGATACATCAGGACCACCTAAAGGAGTGCTCTTTCTCACATACCTAAATTGGGGAATGTAGCTGATCACAAAAGAGAAGGGCAAGATGAAAATAAATTCCTGATAGGAGTTCCAAGATGGATCTTTGGAAGAACCATCAGCCGCATACCTGATTACCTCTGCAGTCTCATAGAAAGATAAGACGTCAGCATCTGTTTGCAGATACACAGGACCCAGATCACTCAGGGCCTGGAAAGTGAGGGTAAGTATCTTAAAAGCAAATCCAGCCACAGTTGTCAGCCAGTACATATCCTATAGCAACACTAGTGTGCTATGATACATCCTAGGTGCGTCTGTTAAAAGCCTAGCAGTGGAATTATATACCTGCAGGCTAAGTCATCACCAGACAGCCTAAGATATAGAACATAAACAATAGTCAATCCAGGATAAAAGTCACATTTATCTTTATCTGAAGGTCTGAAGTTGTGTATAGCATTTGATCTGGACAACATTCTTCAGACAGAAGTAAGACATCTGATAATGAGAGAAATCTGATCCTTAAGTGTTATCCTATCATTAAGAAGAATACCCAGGGTACAGAAGCAAGAAGCAAATGCCAAATGATTCTGTCTATAAATTATTAATGGATACAGCAAAAGAACATTCATCAGATGAATGAAAGCATGCCTCAACATTGCATTGGTCACACTTGGGCTGAGTTTCAATTGATTATACATTATCCATTCAAGGATGGTATCCAGGCAGAAAAACAAAGAAAAAAATCATAGACACTGGAAAGGAGCGATAAATCTGAATACCCTCAGCATGTGATTGATAATAAATACTCCTTTCTGCAATCACCTCCCTTTTAAGCTGCATGTACACTATCAAATAAGAGTGCAGCCAGAATGAAGCCCTGAGGTAGATCACAGTCCAGTGGACAGGAGCCTGAAGACATACCTGGACATCACATGCTGAGTGTAACCCAGGAGATAAGAAACATACTGAATAACCCACAGGGAACTCTGTGACACTCAAGCAAGATCCCATGATCAACACTGATAAACGGGACTAAGAAATAAAGAACAACTAAGATCTATTAATCTTATTCAGTCCTCATCATCAGCAAGTCATTATGAGTGTGGTCTCTGTACTGCTTATAGATCTCAGTGCAGACTGACATGAATTTTAATCCATTTTGCTAACTACCTTTCATCTTTTACTTCTGCTGTCATCGCCATCTTAACTGACATTTTATCAGCCTCCATGTACTATGTTTCTTCTACCTTCTTATCTTCTTGTTTCTGCATCTTCTTTGGCTTGTCTTTTGCCCTAATTGCTAATCTCATGTATGTAGCATTGACTCTCTCTCCTCTTTCTATGTTTTTCATCTTCCTCACACCATTGGCCACAGTCATGAATACTTCATCACTGACCAGTTCCTGTTGTTTGTTTACTCCATCACTTTTTGTCTCCTAACTCATTACTGACCCTCCTTCCAGACCACCAAAGTCCAGGCTCTGAAAATTTCACACCATTGTCTTATTTTTGCTGTTATACTTTGTCCCACTCTGAGCCGTATAGTGGCATAATCATTATTGGTTAACAGTGCCCATGAACATCATGATCCCACTTGCAGATTTTAGGACCATATCAAGAATTCTGTCCTTTCTGATACAATCTTGCATCAAATGGTTAAAATCCATATAGTCTAAAACCTCAGTCAACTCCTAATCCCTCTCTGGCCTGGAGCACAGAATTTCCCAGTCTGCTCCTGTCAGACTCATATGCCCCGTGAATGTTATCTACTTCTCCCTACCCACTCCTTTAGTCTCTTCTGTGGTCTCACATAATCTCTTGTTGGGTCTGGAGCTTTATATGCTGTATCACTCAACCAACTTACTTCCCTTTTTCTACCTTTATTGCCAAGACATTTAACCTCGGTTCTAATCCTGCATCCTCCCTTGCCACATTTTTCATTTAGTTTTCTTCCTCTTCTCTATCTTATATCTGATGCCCTTGCTTACACAGACAGCACTTCACTATCATCTCTCCTTTCTTTGTCAGTTTCTGAACAACTTATACCCAGAAATCTCAGTGTTCTACTTCTCCTTGTCACTGGCTCATGTTTCCATGAGACATTAATGTCCAGTCTCCCTGCCTGCATCACTGCTTGCAGCAGCACCATCATCCTACACAGACACCGTGCAGTGGAGAGTAATGTTACCCAGGGACACTCTATTTCACTTTTGTCTGAATTGTCATTCGATGTCCCATTAGCAGGCTGCTTACATGGCCACTTACTAGATCCAGCCACCAGTTTTAATTTAAAAGCATGTCTAGGTTCTACTACAAAGCACATTAATTTATGGACTACACTAGATCAATCACTGTAGACTGCAAGAAAGCTTCATTAATCAGAATCAAAGTTTTCAATCCTCTGAGACCTCAAGATTACAAGGATCAATAGTAGAACATGTCCTGAAGCTGCTGGACTGATAAGCATAAAACTATGGTACAGGACTTCCAAGATGGCTGCACACTGAATAACAGCTTAATTTCAGCTCTCCCAACATAAAATCAGACACTCAGAAAAGAGATCAAGTGAAATTGTTTTTCTGGGTAAAATTCAGTAACTAGCTAGTAAGTGCAGTACCTGGATTTCAGCAAAAATAGAAATTCAAAGACCTGAAAGGAAATTAATCACAAAAAGTGAGGAGAAAACACTGCCTGAGAAGAATCCTGCAGCTGTTCAGCAAAAAGCAGTTCAAGCTCCGGCTTTAGTGCAAAGCATGACTTTGTGTAAGCTAAAGGAAAAAAATTGTTTGAATGTGCTCAGAGCTGATTAAAATAAATGGAACATTGAAGGAGTATATTAACTCAAATACCAAAAAGCTGAAAAATGGAAGAAGCTTTAAATAGTTATTCAGATGTGTTGATAAAATGCAAAAATCAGAGACTGAAATGAAGTAAAGGCTGGATGAATAGGAGTCTGCTTGATAAGACAGGTTTCAAAAAATGGTAGAATTAGAGGACAGAGCATGTAGGGAAAACTTGAGATTTTCTGCTGTACAAGAGAGACTGGAAGTAACAGACTGTACTAATTTTATGAAAGCACAAATAAGCAACTGGACTCTTATTTTACAGCAGAAGTTCTTAAATGAAAGGGCACAATGTGCCAATGCACCAAATCTGGCCATGAGAAAGTAACCCCGACCTTTAATAGTAAAGATGCAGTCTTACCAGTAGAAAGAGCTGATTCTGACAAAACTATGACAGAATGGCAAAGTACTAAAAATGGGAGAAAGCAGAGTGCTTGTGGAAAATGATTACTCACTGTACACTAGGCAGAAGAGGAGAAAATTTATTTCAGGAATCAGGGACTGTCAAGAAGCAGGCATGAGATTCAAGCTGCTGCATCCAGCTATTTTTTTAATAATTTTTGATTCAAACCCTGATAAGGAGGGAATAAAAACATTTCTGACTATGCCAGTGGAACCTTTCCCAAAGTTATAACGGAAAATGCTTGACAGACTGAAAAAAAAAGAGTTGATTAGAAGAACCGGGAGTATGTTGGAAAAGAACCAGAGACTGGATATCGGAGATGGAAATTAACAGGAAGAAAACAAGCAACTCAGAAACTGATGAATAAACATGGGATTACAAAGCATCAATTACATTTGTGAAATATGATGGAACAAGAAAACCTTGAAATATTCGACTTTAACCCCCAGATTCACAAAAGCTTACACGGAGTGCAAGATGAGTGTAGAAGCTCACGCAGGCAATATGTCTGCCGTGCGATCCAGGAACAGCTGGTAGGGGCGTGCACAAGAGCTGCTAAAGCTAATCTTGCACGGACAGCATCATGGTATGCAAATTACCTCATTTGCTGGAGAAAAACATGTAAATGAGGTTAATTTACGATCCAGCAAACACTAACCTGTCCGTGGAAGATTAGTGTTACCCGCAGAAATGTACTCCATTGGTAAGGGAGTACATTTCTGCAAATAGCTAAATGGAGCAATGACAGCTCTAAATAAAGGATGCATACAGTTGAGGAAGCATGCCAATGGCCATATATAAGGCCATTGGCATTGCAAAATGTTTAAAAACATAAAAAAATTTCTTTTTTTCCCCCGATCTCTGATGTTTAGGCGTAGTGCAGCACCGCGCAAACGTGTGGCGCTTTAAAAAACAAGAAAATAATTTAAAAAAAGCCAAAAATGAGCATTTTCACTAAAAAGCTTATTCTGCAATGCAGGTGAATGGCAGGTTGAAGACAACATGGCTACTGACTTGTGGTTGCTAAGGGGGGGGGCGGGAGCTCAGTGTGAGAGATGTAACCATGCATTACTAGGCAATCTTATGCAAATGAGGATAAGGATAGTGAATCCCAATTTTTCCCAGCATGAGAGGCATATCCCAAGAGTGTAAGATTAGGAGTAGGTGAGTAGAAGACTAGAATATAGGTGACATCATGAGGGGGTGTGTCAGATAGGCTGTAAGCTAATTGGAGCACAGTGGCTCGTGTTTGCCCTGCATTGCTCAGGATTGTAAAGAGAAATGCCTACAGTTGTCCTATTTGAAAACCTCAAACCCAAGGTGCACACTGTTGAAAGATAAGAAACTCCTTGCAAACATGCACACAGCATGTGCATGTTTGTGTGCGTGTTTGCGCTTGTTTGCGCGGCGCTGCCCCAGGCGGAAACAGAAAGGCAAAAGGAAGGAAAAGAAGTAGTAGGAAGTTAACCAAGGAGAACTAGCAGAGCTGCCAGGTGAAATATATCAGAACCAGCCAATTACACAGGCAGCAGACTAGCCCAGCCCAGCCCAGCACTTTAAACTCTGCAAACACCATTCTCCCTGTTTTTTCTCAAGAACTCTGCAACACTGCAGTATACAAAGAGGGAAAGCTTAAAAAGCTTAAGTCAGACAAAATGTTAGGGGCTGCTCTTGCTATCATAAACCAACATGTGCAAGGTGCTGAGGGTGGTGATGTTGTGAATGCTGCTGAGCAACCCACAGTGAGGAGACAGAGAAGAGTGTACAGACCCAGGGTTACCTACCAGGGGCTACATGAGCTGGAGAAAGTGGAGCGCTATAGGGTGGACAGAGACCTCCTGCAGCAAATTGTTGAGCTGTGCCAGCTACGCCTCACACACAGAATCAACAGAGGGGAACCCATCCGAGTGGATACCAAGGTATGTGTTGGCCTAAGAATACTAGCTACAGGTACCTTCCAAAGACCAACTGGTGATATGATGGGGATTTCACAGGCATCAGCATCCAGGGTACTCCACCAGTTCCTGGATGTCATGTCAGCACATGTCGGTGACCACATATATTTCCACAATTCCCGTGAGGCATTGGCCAGCAATATGTGTCTTTTCCACCAAATAGCAGAATACCCTGAGGTAGTGGGTGCAATAGACTGCACGCATATATGCATCAAAGCACCACCCGGTGAGCAGGGTAGGGTCTACATCAACTGCAAGGGCTTCTGCTCCATTAACTGCCAGTTCATGTGCGATGCCCAGGGCATAATAATGAATGTGTGTGCTGGATGCCCTGGAAGCTATCACGATTCCCACATTTGGCATCTGACTCAGCTGTACCAGTTATTTGCCAATGGGGACATTCCCTATGGTCACCTAGTAGGGGATGCTGGATACGCACTGGAGCCATGGCTGATGACACCCATCAGAAATGCACATACACCTGAACAAGAACTCCATAATGAGGCACATGCACAAACAAGAATCATAATTGAGCGTGTGTTTCGGATGCTCAAGTCATGGTTCCAGTGCCTGGACACATCTGGTGGAGCCTTGCAGTACTCACCAACTACATGTACCCAAATTGTTATGGTATGTGTCATGCTACACATACACAATATGATCCTACGGAAACAGCTGCAGCAGGAACAGCATGGGGCAGGGCCAAACAGCCCCCACCATTGCCAAGGCCTGCACAGGCACAGCGTGACTCGGCAGAGGAACAACCTGAACCTGCCCCAGTAGGCAGAAGGTGTGCCCAGTATGCCCTGGCCTTGGCAAAGAGGCCACACATAGCACATACACTGACTCAGTAGAAATCCTGGAAATGACACCTCTCTCTGACTCGCACATACAGTAAAAGGGATGCCTAATTTGACACTACCTGTTTTCAAACATGTATAGGGAGTGTACTATGTGCATCCGACATAGGCAGCCCTGCAGCACCTCCCTCAATACTGGCACAGACACAACTTAAGTCACACACATACCAGTTGGGGGAGTCACATACCTAACAGTCACAGACAGCTGTAGACAAACACAAACACAAACAAATGCTGTATCATGCCCTCTGAAGAGGACTATGGGTAACCTCCCCCCAGGCCTATGCAGATAGATAACAGCAGGCCAGGCAGTGTGATGTGGGTTGGGTAGGCTATGAAGTCAGAAACTAATATGCATATAATTGGAAGCTAAGGTCTGTAGTACAGTGGTATGCCTCAAGCCAGTACGATAGGCAACAGTACAGACTGAAATGGAGTACCTGACATAACAGTGCTGGCCTAGCAAATGTGTATAAGTGTCAGGTGTACCCCTCATCCTATGTACACCCACAGTAACAATCAGGTGTGCCCCCCCGGTAGAAATTTACAAATAATAGTTGTCCCCCCTGTATGTAGAAATGTTGATAAGTCTATACAAATTGACTCATGGAAGCCCTGCAGGCACAGCGTGCTTCCTGTCGATGTACAACACAAAGGTGAGCCCTGAAGTAAAAACCAACTTTATTTTTCACACACATATAGTATATATGCCCATAGTGGGCATGCTCACACACTTAAACAAATTTAGCAAATGTCAATCAGCAACATACTGAAAGGTAATACTGGGCATGCTCACACACTTAGGCCATGTCTCAGTGCAGCAGTGGGCCACACATATCTGGCAGTTGCAGTTCTTACTCCAGACACATGTCACTATTCACCAATCCTTCCTTGCACACACAGTGATATGAAAACAGACCCATATAATATATTGGACCCCTGTCATAATCAAACTATGTAATACAAGTACTTAAGTTGTTCAAAGAAAGTTAAAATCCAAAGAAGATCAATAAATCTCCGATCAGTATCATCAAGAAACAATGAGCATTCCTAACATTATCCAAGCCAAGCTCTGCAAAACTTATTGCCAAAGATTCTATAGAGAACCACGAAGCTTTCTTTAGCTATGTCATAAATATCAATGTAAACTTATATATGTTCTGAGTCAGTGCATAGTGTAAATGAATACATGTACATGACTGACATTGCCAACATCTTGTCAGACAGGTTCATACATATTTACCCCCCCCCCCCTCACTGACAAAAGGGCCCATTACTATACCTGGAGATTGTGAAAACCCAGAAATCACATATACAATGGTTAAACAGCTCTATCCAAACCTAAAAAATCGGGGTCTATGGGATGATATGGTTTCCCTGGCTGTGTCTTATGTGAACTCCAAAACAAACAGACCCTCCACCTGAACAGTCTGTCGAGACTCACCCTCTGTACAGGATATGAAACTGTTGAATGGGTTACAGCAACGTTTGGCACACTCCACAAGTGTTGGTGCACAACAGATCATGGGAACTACTGTCTTATATGCCTAATAAGCCTAATCTGCAAGGCCATGGAGTCCATCATTATGGAACTCATATATAGAGCTAATGGGAGCCTACAAACACCCAGCCCTACCCATTTTGGTTTGGTCAGGGGCAGATCATGGTCCCTAAACCTGCTAGACAGTTTTCAAGGCAGTTACCCAGGACATACATCAATGAAATGAGCTCCACACAGCCTACATAGACCTTGAAAAGCCCTTTACCAACATCCCACACACATGTCATATCCACAAAATCAACAACCTGTGCATAAACACGTATGTCATCTGATGGATTGCCAACTGGGGCACAGATAGATCACACAAGGTAAGAATTGTGGTCTCCCTGTTGGACTGTAAGCTGGTAACAACTGCTGTCCCCCATGACTCAGTCCTGGGACCCCTCCTGTCTGGTGTATAATTTTCAGAAGTACAGTCAAACACATGAAGGCTATGGTTAGCAAAGTTTGTGGATGACTGCAAAAAGGTTGTCATAATTGATGTTTGGGACAACAGAGACATCCTTAAAAAGGGTCTCAGTCAGACAGATGTGATGTCAAAATTATGACCTCGAGCTACAGTCATACAAATACCACATAGGTGCCAACACCCTAAATATGGAGGTAATAATAAGGGATCTATGGACACGTGTGGATAGTCATCTCTCCTTTCAGAAACACATTCACCAAGTGGTTAGAAAATCATGCTATGTGTCCCCACAAATTGCCAAAGTCTTTGCATGTAGGTCAAAGGAGGTTCCCTCTATTCATCAGTCATCAGACCCATCAGAAAGCACTACGACCCACTTGCGATAAATCTGACTAGGCACCTTCAGCAGCTGGAAAGACCACTGAAGTACCTCAACAAGAGGATTACTGGCCTCAAACAGTTGCCCCATGCAACAAGACTGAAGTAACTCAATCTGTACTCCGTTGCATACTGTCTACTCAGGCAATCTCTGCACAACATACAGGTCCATGTCCAATGCAGAACTGATGTACATGCTCTATCTGAAGTAAGCCCAAGCTCACTGTGCCACATGCTCTAGGAATATAATCATCACAACAATAAATAGAACATGTTGAAGGGATACATTACTAACTCACAGACTTCCCTTGCTTTGGAACAGGCTCCCAACCTACATTAAGCTGAGTCCCTCACTGACACTCTTCCAGAGGAGCCTTGATCAGTGTATGTGAAACTGAACTGTCACACCATGGATCACTTCATCAGCTCTACTACACAGACGCATAAGGTAACTAACCCCAGGTGTGGTGATAGCTGCACACTCTGGCCATACTAATATATGCCTTCAGGCAGATAGCCTATTACCTACTTATGTACCTATATATGTAGGGAGAACACAGTATAATAAGCCAAAGATGGATGGGCAGAGATGTGTGTAAGAGGGTGACCATGACAAGGAGCCATCCAGGACTGTCCCACCCAGCACACATCCCAGTGGCACAAAAGACATGAGGTGCACATCTCACCCACTGTACATAATAGCCACCAGTATCTGTAAGCATTACAGTGTATGTGGTGCATGTGCCTGCTGTACAACATGACTGTACAATGAAGTACACATCTACTATCTGTAAACATGTACCTGTCACATAGGTTCATAGGTATGTAGTAGACTATCTTCACGAAGGCATATATTAGCCTAGGCAAGTTGTGCAGCTTTCACCACCCCATTGGTTAGTCTCCTAAGCCATAGTTATAATAGTTAGCACCCTAAGCCCCTTTCTAGTGGGGCTGCTGATGTGATCCCTGGCGTGAATTGTCTGTTTCCCATCCACTCATCAAGGTTCTTATTGAAGAGTGTCAGCAAGGGGCTCTGTCTTACGTACATTGGGACTCTGTTCCACAGTAAGGCAAGTCTCTTGGATTGTACTCTATCCCGCCAGCATGTTGTATTCATTGTTGTGATGAGGTTCATATCCCTGGAATGTGTAGTGCGACTCAATTTTGTTTTCCTTAGATGGAGCATGTTCAACAGTTGTGTTGGACATGGCTCTGCCTTTGATGCAAACCCTTTGTTGATTAGGTGGGCCACATAGGATTTCCTAACCACTCTGGCAACATGGTTGTCAAAGGAAAGATGACTATCTACTTGTGTCCCCAGATCCCTTATTACTTCATCAGTTTTTAGGGGTTAACATCTATGTGGTAGTTTGTGGGTACTTTGTTTTCCCCAAAGGGGATTACTATGCATTCTTTCACACTGAGCTTGAGGACATGATTCAGACACCACACATCTGTCTCATAGAGTCCCATCTGGAGAATAGTTGTGTCATCCGGGGAACCTATTATGGCACACACTTTACAGTTCCCAGCAAACTTAGCCAACCACAACTCTCCTGTGTTGGCATGTACTTCTGAGAAGTATATACCAAGCAGGAGGGGCCCCAGGACTGAACCATGGGGGACACCACTTGTTACCGGTTTAGAGTCTGACATGTAGCCAGCAACTCTTACTCTGTGGGATCTATCTGTGAGCCAGTTTACAATCCATCTTGTGATATATGGATTTATGCCCAGGTTGGTGAGTTCATCTATGATACCTGACTGGGGAATGGTGTCAAAGGCCTTAGCGAGGTATAGGTAGGCTGTGTGGAGCTCCTTTCAATCATCTGCAGCCTGGGTAACTGTCTCAAAGAAATCCACCCAGTTCAGGAGGCATGATCTGCATTTGACAAAGCCAAACTGGGTGTGCTCCACTGTGTGAAGGTTTCCAATGTCTTTATTGTTGACTTCCATTATTATTGACTCCATTGCCTTGCAGATCAGACTTGTCAGGCTCATAGAGCGGGAATGCCAAGGGTCTGTTGTGTCCCCACCCCTGTGGAGTGGGAAGAATGTTGCTGTGCAACATTCTATGGGTACATATCCTGTAGAGAGCATGTAGAGAGAGGTGTAGGTATCCTTGATGAATATTGATACATCCCCGCCCTATGTGCCATGATCCAGGTTCTGATGCCGGAAGGTATGGAATGAGTAGTATCCTGGTAGTGCTGGTGTGCTCTCTGGAGCCTTGAACTAGGTTTCTGTTACTGCGTAGATATCAATATTCTCCATACTGAGAAGTGCCTCGAGTGTGTGCATTTGGAGGCTGAGACGTCTGGCAATGAGTAGAATTTAGCTCACTTTGTGGTTATTTGTGTTGGCTACGGGGGTTGGTTTGTCTTTTGAGCCTTGCCTAAAAAAGGTAATATGGGGACAACAAGAGCCTTGGCCAGTATTCAGATGCATAGGGGTGACAGGTGCAAACCATCTCTAATGAAGCAACGAGGCTTGTCAATCATGTCATCCCAGGCAGACAGAGACTGGATCCCCTTTGAATGACACCAGAAGCTCAGCCAATTGTTGAAGTTTATTATCTTTCTGCTATATTGCAGTATCATGTAGGTGAAGGTAAGATGCTACTCAAGGTCAGGATCATACCAGCCTGGGTTATATGATCATAGAGCTACTATACATCTCTTGTCATGTTGTCCTGGGAGGTATGTCTCAGATCATATACACTGACATGTACAAAGACCACGTCATATATGTACCTGTTCTGGAGTGATGTAAGTGCTTGTGTTATGTGGTGGATCATAGCACCTGACAGACAACTGACAGTAACCTTCCCCTTGTCCAGCCTAGAGAGTGGAACATCTGTGTGACTGACTATGGAGTCACCTATTACTAGTGTGTTGGGTATGTTGTTTTGCCTCAGGGACTGTTGTGAGGCACACTGCTTTGGTGTATTATGTGTTTTCTGGTGTGTGCTTGGAGGTGCATGTTGCTTGCTTGTCTGCTTAGGAGGAAACTTTCTCTTTTTCAGATTAATATTTGTATTCTCCAAGTATGGTAATGTTTATTTATGTGTGTATTTTGCTGGTGCTTATATTGTAGGTCCATGTGAGACTGTTGGTGTTGTGCTTGTATGACCCTACTCCTCTTTACTGTATTGTCCAGTATTGGGTTGACAGAACTTAGCCACCAGTTTGACCATGTGTGTGCCAGCATGTGGTGCATCAATCCATATAGGATATGGTTATGGCCTATGCATACAATACACTCACAATACACCTAGTATGATAAGCTTGCTGAGGTTAGCAAATGTGAAAAACCCCTTTGGGCAAATTGTCAGCGAGAAATGTCTGTATTGCATCCTGTAACTCCATACTGCTTGCTGAAGTGTAAAAAAAGTACTTAGTTTGGATTAAGAACCCCACACTTGCCAACTGTGTATGTGTGTGTCTGTCTCTCCCTGGGGAGAGAGCAACCTTTTTGGAGACTACTCACACTCCTTAAAAGTGATATACTCATCTTTGTCAAGTCTGATGATGTCACCATCCTACAAATATACCTGTGGGAAGGTGAAATCCCAGTAACGTGTATAGCGCATTGTGTAAATGCGTATTGCTGTAGTATCATGATGTAGTTAGGTAGTAATTTGAATCCTGCACTTGCCAACTGTGTCTGTCTGCCCCTACCTGGGGAGAGAGCAACGTTTTTGGAGAATGCTTACACCCATTAAAAGTGATATACTCATCCTTGTCAAGTCTAATGATGTCACCATCCTACAAATATACCTGTGGGAAGATGAAATCCCTGTAATGTGTATAGCGCATCATGTAAATACGTACTGCTGTAATATCATGATATAGTTAGGTAGGAGTTTGAATCCTGCACTTGCCAAGTGTGTGTGTCTGTCTCTCCCTTTCCCTGGGGAGAGAGCAGCCTTTCTGGAGACTACTCACACCCCTTAAAAGTGATATACTCATCTTTGTCAAGTCTGATGATATCACCATCCTACAAATACACCTGGTGGAAGGTGAAACCCCAGTAATGTGTGTAGCGCGTCCTGTAAATACGTACTGCTGTAGTATCATGATGTAGTTAGGCAGGGGCTTGAATCCTGCACTTGCCAACTGTGTGAGAGTGTATGACACCGTTGGCCAATGTGGAGTGGGTTTTGATTTTTCTAGTGCATTACATATCACAATGACAACTGTATGTGCATAACACATGTAAGGTAGCTGTGGTGCAAAGCCATATACGTACATGAGACCTCAATTTTTTCATAGGTGGGTACTATGCTTTCTCCATGAAAGCATCTGTTAGCCTTGCCAGAGTCTGCTGGCACTTTCCAGACCTTAGGTTATTTATGTATGCTTGTGACAAGCTTAGGCACTGCAGTGATCCCTGGGCTATGTCTTCTGTTTCACATCCACTCATCACGGTTTCTATTGAAGAGTGTGACTGAGGGTTTATGCTTGAGGTATATTTGAATCCTGTTCCAAAGCAAGCAAATTCTGGCAAAGATGACTAATCATTATAGGTGTGCAACAACCTCTGTTGATCTGCATGCTAACCCTTTATTGATTATGTGTTCCAGAGGGATTTCCAAAACCCTATGGTAATGTGATTATCAAAGGAGAGATGACTAAACACATGGCTCTATGTATATATTAGTACCTGTTCCACATTTTGGGGGCTACTACCTTTGTGGTTCTCTGGGGATACTTTGTTTTCTAAAAGTGGATAACTATGCTTTCTTTGGCTTATAGCTTTACAGCATGATTTTGACACCAGGTATCTGTCTCTATGATACCCTTTTGGAGGATGTATGTGTCATCTGGAGAATAAAGTATAGCCCACGGTATGCATTTTCATCAAACGTGGGCAGACATATCCCTACTGTGTTTGCTACTGTGTTTGCCTGTACCTAAGAAAACTATATGCCAAACAGGACTGAGTGCAGGTGAATACCACTTGTTACTGGCATAGAATTGTACATGGAGGCTGCAAATGTTACTGTGTGTCCTACATCTGTGCTGCAGTTGTCAGTCCATCATCTAACAGTCGTTTATGGTCAGTGTGTTGAGGTTATGTATAATACCAGAATGTGGGATGGGTATGAATTGCTGGGTGAGCTATAGCTTGGCTGTGTGGACCTCCCATCCTTCACCTATAGCCTTGTTAACTGGCTTGAAGTCTACTAGGTGTAGGAGAAATGATCTGGCCTTTAGAGAACCTAAGTGGGTATGGTGCAGTGTTTGCAGGTTCATAACGTCTCTGTTAATGAGTTCCATACTGCTGTGCTCCATAGCCTTCCAGATAACATTTGTCTGGCTTATAGGGTGAGAGTTTCCAGGATCTGTTGTAGCTCTATCCTTAATCAATTTATGTTAACATTTGCACTGGGTGTGATGAGGGTGGACAGGATTATGAATAAGTATATTAGAGGGTCAGCCCAGGTTTGAAGGTTAGTAGACCAAGCCAGATAGCAGGATTACGTTGGTTTGTACATGTGCTGAGGAAGGATGCAGAGTATATTGTGAAATAGATGCTAAGGATGAAGCTGCCAAGTAACAGGAAAAGAGGAATGCCTAAGATGAGGTTTATGGATGTGGTGAAGGAGGACATGCAGGTGGATGGTGTGACAGCGCAAGATGCAGAGGGCAGGAAGAAATGGAAACAGATGATCTACTGTGGCGACCCCTAATGGGAGCATCTGAAAGGAGAAGAAGAAGAAGAAGAAGACGTTGTAGCTCAACCCTTGTGGACTGTGAACACCATTACTGTGCATCATTCCACAAGTATGTAACCTGTATGGAGGCTGCCTCTGAACATAGTGTTTAGGTGAGTGGTTACATCATATGTCAGCTTGTGAATGACACAGCCAGGGACACTGTCCAGTATCATTGCCACTGTGGTTTGGACTTTGGTCAAGAGATGTTTTAACTAGACTGTCTGTGAAAAATCAGGTTTTACATTCCTCAGGTCTGGAAATGTGGCCCTTGTGTAATGACAGGGTGGTGAAATCCAAATTCAAACTGTCTGACAAGATATTGGTAATGTCATTCAGATAAGTGTACTTTATGACCATTTACATTAACTCTGACCCAATCTGAGATTTCCCCTCTAGATTATAAACACTAAAAAAAGCTTTAGTGTTGTCTTTGGAATCCTTGTCAATTTGTATTTTGAAGCTTGCCTTGTATGATTAATGAGGGCTTGTATTTTCACAATGATACTGACCAGAAAGGTTATCCCTTCTTGGTTTGTAACTCTGTTTTGGTACAACTTCACACTTTCTATTATACATTTAGTTTATGGCAGGCATCCATGAGACTAATGCACTTTTACTGTATAAGTGAGTATTTCTTGTGTTTGTGATAGCACGGTCCATGCAACCCTGTAGGTGAACAGTGTGCATTATTAAAGGATTATGCAGCTGGGACAGTGTTAACCTTAGCAATGCAAACCAATGACAGATAGCAACAACAGCATCACCCACATCACAGTGTCAACCGGTGTCATACACACACATGCGTACTCAAGTTCCAAAATGTGTGTAGTACAATGCATACTGGCCACCAATAGAAATTATGGAGTGTTAACACTGGCCAATACAGGGCATGTCCCCCTGCCCATGCGTCCAATATGCATTTACATGCAGACAGTGCACCTGCACCAAGTTCACAAATGGACACCTGCAAACCTGTGTTGCACACACCCCATGCTTACTGTCCACTGTATAACGCATGCTGACACAACTACACACATCAGCCAAGTGGCACATGGGCAAACAAAACACAGTTGGAATAAACACTGGTGAAAACAATACAACATTGCTAACTACAGCTTTAATGCATCATGCCTGCTCAGCTACACCTTCAAGGATATCATTACACTTTACTGCTGACAACATGCTACACATCCAACCATTGCTATACTTTATTAAAGTCACCCTGTGCATCATCAGCTTGTTAGCCTGTTCCTGCATCAATGTTACAGATGACAGCAGGTGGCACAGGTTTCATCATATGCATAGGGTGTGTTGTTGGTCTGCCAGAGGCCTACACTGAGCCATACAATTGACATGTGTGTGAGTGTGTGTGTGAGGGCCATGAGTACTGTTATGGGCCAATGTTGATGTCATGTGTGTGGGTATGTGTTTGCACTAGGTTTTTGGTTTATGTATGTGTGTCTGTATGCACACAGTTCCACCATGTGGCTGCCATATATGGGGATTGTTGAGATAGCTACAGACTGTACCTGGCAGGCTTTACAGATCACTGTCTTTGGCCATGGATATGGAACCTGTGTCTAGCAGGGGTGCTACAGACAGTATCAGGTACTAATCCAGATTGGGTACTATTCTCAGAGGTTGACAAATGTCCACTGGATCCAGGTCCCTGCTGGAGCTAGCCAGAGCCACGTGCACATGGTCTGCTAGGACTGTCTATGGACAGCCCCCCCAATATTGTTGGGGCTGGTACTGGTACTACTGGAGCAGCTGTGCTTGCTGGATGTCCACGGCGACCTCCAGCTGGTGATGTTGCTGGCATACGTCCACGTTGACGTCTCAACCATCCTGCACTGTCCTGACACATGGACATGACATTGTGAAGGACATCCAATGTCTCACCCCAACATCTATCAATGACCTCAGTGTAGTTAAGTATGGCACCTGCTAGGTCACGGATACTGTCATTTACAGAGGTGTAATGAGCCATCTGTGCCCTTAGCCCCTGTCTGGTGTACCACTCCATTCATGTCTGTGCCTCCATGACAGCCTGGAACTTGCGTGTGTTAGAAAGAGATGTAGCACGTCTGCCAGGGGCATGATGACCAGCGGTGCTCTGACGATAATCCCTGAGCATCTGCCTATGTGGTACCATTCCAGACATCTGGCTATGGCTGCTGTGTCCTGATACATGTGCCATAGATACCATACTGTCCTGGCCAGTACAACCGTATACTGTCTCTCAGCTAAGAGCAATGGTGATGATGGATGTACAGGCAGTATGACTGTGTGCATGGATGGGGTGGAGACTTGTGTACTGTCAACTGGTGGTCAAGCAACAGACCCTGACAAACCTGCCTGTGCCTCAACACACCTATCCTCATGATCACTGTCTGTCTCACTGACATCAGGTTCCCTGCTGTACTGAACCAGCCCCACCTCGCCACCTGTGAGAGGAAAACAGGAAACACACTTTAAGACCTGAACATGACTTCAGACCACATGCACACACACAAAACTACACTCCTCCTGAAAGCAGACACACACAACACCAGCAATCATAGGACATACACAATAGTAGGTGATGGTGGAGTACAATATCACAAGCAAAACAGTCATATCACACCTGTCAGCATGCAGGACATGTGTTGCTCAACAGCATGCAGTGCAAGTGTAGTCAATCCTTGTTACTAACAGTATGCATGGCTTTGATGCATGTGTTTTGTTGTTAGGTGATGGCCCTCCCCCTGGAACGCAATGCATACATGGATACAACATTGCTGTGCAGGTATTCATAACCCTGTGATGAACTGTGCACCATAACTCACAGGTGTACATACCATTGTGGGATGTGTATCTGTGTGTCAGATAGGTATCCAATGCTGATTACAGCCACTGTGTATTTAGCAAATAATTGTGGACACATGTTAATTGTGGACACTTTTTTAGCACATGCATGATGAGTATTCATACAACATCATCAGTGGTGCAAGGATAATTGATAGAATACCATTCGGCCACATACCCAATGTACGGTACTTATGGTGAGTGTAGATCATATTGTGGACATGCCAGTCTCATCCATGACATGGCATGCTAAAACACAACTGCATATTTAAACACTACACATATCCAATATATGTCATATGACCTAGCCACTCAATAACATCACAAGACATATATGTGTCAGTTGGGCAAATGTTGATTGGTATGCATACTGTTTAGAGGTGCATATGTGTGCACACATGCATCATTATGGTGTGTAGCAATGAGAGCTATGTGTAGTACTGTGGTTACAATAACTGGATGGGGTATAGTACCATAGGCCATCATCATAAAGCAACAGGTGGTCACTCAAGGCTACAAATGTTTCACAAACCAGCACAAAACATGCTGTGCCGGAAATGTACTACCTTGGCTAAATTCACCATTTCACAACCAGTTGTTACATGAGTTTGTAAGGAGGCCAATAAGGAGCATTCCCTGACATGAATACGTAGTGTGTTGCAGAGTGTTTAAGTGCCCCAGGATAGGTCTCTTCCCCTCGGGTATATTCTGTGTAATGTGTGGATGAGATTTTGGATACTGGAGTGTGTCTTTACAGAGGGTTTGGGAATCCTTTATGTGTAGCATGTTAAAATGCTCTGTGTATGACATAGATGTGTATGTTATGTAGATGTTGAGTATCAATTGTGCCTATCCAATGGTCACTACAGTCTAGCCACATTTGTTTGAGATGGTCTGGGTATTGCATGTGTTTGAGGCTGCTAATCACATTAGTGAGATGTGTGTGATCTTTCACCAAACATGCATAGCATGCATTATGGGTAGGTGTGTTACATGTGTACATGGCCTACACCTTAACTATGACATGCACTTTTTATTTCCAATAA
This sequence comes from Protopterus annectens, assembly GCF_019279795.1. Taxonomy (NCBI): domain Eukaryota; kingdom Metazoa; phylum Chordata; order Ceratodontiformes; family Protopteridae; genus Protopterus; species Protopterus annectens. The sequence goes on from NC_056744.1 coordinate 89,180,605, forward strand.
TAAATGTAGAACACACTCACCAGCATCTGTTCACTGCCTTGACATCACCCCAGAGGTACCTACATAGAGATGAGACAGTTTGTCAGTGGCCACAACTATGGCATTGCTACTGTGTGTTTGCAATCTTACAGGACAACAGCAGTTTACATTCACAGGGCTACAGATTATGTTCCAAATGATCAGTATTGCACAACAACAGGCTCCACATCTTTGAACAACACACTCCACATCTCACATATGCATGATCTACCAATACAGATAACAGTAGTCTACAGATATGCCATGTTACCTGCATGCTCTATGTGTGCTTGCTGGGTGGCTCCAACCTCCATCATGGTGTATGTCTGCTGCTGTTGTTGTTGGGCAGGTGCCACCAGGCTCATGAGCAGCTCCTCCACTCTGGTGAGGGAGGGATGGATGCTAACACCACCCCCTTTTGCAAGCTGTTCTGTACGCACATCAACGGCACGCTGACGGACATGTCAGAGAAGATCACTGCAGTGGTGGCATACCTGCTCATATGTGCAGTTATGCAGGCCTACCTCATTGATCCTGCAGACAAGATCTTGCCACATTGCAATACGCTCCTGCTGGTCCTGGCTGGTTTGTGAAAAGAGTAAATGGTAGTGCTGAATCATAATGCTAGTGATGATATCATCTTTAGCCCTACTGTAGCTTGGGTTCCTGTGGTGGGCCATGATCCCTGAAAGATATAAATACAAAAATATGTCTGAGCAAGTCATATGGCACATTTAACATTATACAGTACAGATATCACTGAAATGCTATATCTATATCTATATCTATCTATATATATATATATATATATATATATATATATATATATATATATATATATATATATATATATATATATATATATATATACTTACATACATAATACAATATGTTGTACCTGAGCACATATTACAATAATTACTCACACACATACATCTACATGTTGGAGTACATTTTCTGTAGTGTTGTATGATTGTACTGGATGTTATGTTTGTGAATACATAAATGATATGTATATCTGAGATGGCCTAGTGGCAAATCACGTATGCTGTGATGTGAATGGTTGTGGGTTTTTTCCTAGTAAATGCTTTTCATTTTGTTACTAGCCAAAACAAAGGTCAGGGGCTACAGACGGAATAAGGCACATTTCAGCATTTGCAAGTGGGTTTTCAGAAGGATAAGCACAGCTTATGGAAGTTTAGCAATCTATAAGCTAACCGAGAGTGAAACACTGTAACTGCCACTTATCACTGCTCACCCCACAACTGCTTGAAAGTGCCTAGCTCACTCTCTATCCAATGAACCATGTTCTGTACAGCAACAAAATAAAATCACTATATAAGACTATACAAGAGTACAGGCACACTGTATGCAACACGATGCACCACCTAGCCACAGCAGATATACATCAAGCTGATGTGTAAAGAAATATACAGCAAACAAAGCGCTCCGCAAGGATGGCTTGCAAGGTCAAACCAACAATGTAAAACCACCAACGAGCAGCAAGAACGATAGTGACCACACAATAATGAAGATTTAATTTATTATTTCTCCAAATCCAGACCGGTTTCGGCTATTCAGCCTTTATCAATGGATACAAAAAAATTTTTAATGTGAAATAAAACAGCCTGCATTTATACTGATTACCTAGAAGCAGTGGTGCAGCACTGATACTCCATCCATTAGGTGGTCCTGCACCACTGGATTTGGAGAAATAATAAATTAAATCTTCATTATTGTGTGGTCACTATCGTTCTTGCTGGTCGTTGGTGGTTTTACGTGTAAAGAAATATATCATCAATTACAATCAGTGTAAGGTCCAGTAAATGTATTAATATTATACCACATAACTTGTTAATGCCAAACCCATGGCCAAAATATGTGCACAATTGGGAATATAGGTCACATACTGCTGTAGTACACTATGAATGTTGCTAGATACACAGTTATATGTATTACCACACATATGTCAAAGGACATTTTACAGACATACCCACACACACACGTCAGACATAATTACAGGACACAAAGGTATGACAACCCAGATAAGCTTTCAGTGTGTACTATACAGTACTGTGTGTCAGTACTTACACAACCTTAATCTTGAGAAATGTAATCTGTGATGAATACAGGGACCACACAAAACAGTAGATGCAAGCAATGTGGACACATACCATACTTTGCTGTACAGGCCCAGAGCTTCAATTAGTTCTACAGTACACACAGGATTTGCATTCAACATCGGTACCAATCAATAATCATAGATGTAGTGCTTTAGCCTCCAATGATACACCCTAGTTAAAACCAAGGGACTTAGCCACACTGTATGCAATAGCACTTGTTCTGCCTAGCAAAAGAATACACAGCTTTTGCTAGGATCAAAGAAAGGACCCAGAATACCATAACATAAACAGTTTCCCAGTAAGCTATCCCACAGATACATATCTTTGACATATTCACAAACATATTGACCATCACAGTCAGTCAACAGTACAGAGAATCTATTGCAACAAGCAGATGTAGGTGTGTATGAGTACATATATATAAATATATATATATATATATATATATATATATATATATATATATATATATTTATCTATATATATATATATATATATATATATATATATATATATATATATATATATATATATATATATATATATATATATATATATATATATATATATATATATATATATATATATATATATATATATATCCATTTGTCTATGTGTATATATATATATATATATATATATATATATATATATATATATACATGCACATATACAGTTCACCTTTCATAGTGAAAATATCAATTATACAAAGGATTTAAGTTGTACAGTAATGTAATAATATCGCACAGTCTTGGAATAAATGCATTGAAGGTGTTCACAGCCCAGGTAGCTTTAGCAAGCCTTACTGGCTTCAACATTGCAAACTGAATGAACCACTCACAGTATTTAACCACCACATGTCATATACCAGCACAGTATGCTGTCTTGTTTGTCACACACTAAAACCTACATACAAATATGCGCATAATAACCTTCACCAACATATATATATATATATATATATATATATATATATATATATATATATACCCCCTTCGCAAACAGTTGCAATATGTCCTCTGCTCTATGCACATATACAGATGTGAATATATATGACACATATATATTTCTCTGTATCTGTGTGGCATACACACACATGGTCCACACTGTTGTAAGTCGCTGGACCTCAAAGCTGAACTGTTGGGCCTTGCTGCATCACAAACAGGTGTCACATATGAACACAGACTAACATTAGGGGGGTATATGTGGCAACAGATGCTAGATAAGCATACTAGACTGCTACAGCACTTGCCAATGCTAATCTACACTTTAATATGACTATCATGCATGTGTTGTTCTGTCACACCCATGTTTATATAATGTCAGCGCTAATCCCCCCACAGCCATTGGCCACACCACTGTACAGAACACAGATAATATGGATCAGATCTTTGACATTTAATGCTGAGCTACACATTTCACAGGTATGTCCCACTGCCCACAGGTACACACAGTATTGTCCATAGCAGTAGTTAAGCAGAACATCTGTGCAGAAAGAAGTACTGCTGCCACATATGAATGTTTCACATTATGTAAACTATTCTTCAATAACATCTACTACATGTCAGTAAATACATATGTGTGACATACCTTTCCTTTGCATCATTTGGTAATATTTATTTTTCCTTCTCTCTCTCTCTCTCTCTCTCTCTCTCTCTCTCTCTCTCTCTCTCTCTCTCTCTCTCTCTCTCTCTCTCTCTCTCTCTGCAATAGAGTGATTGAGTTTGTTTACCAATTTGCTAATTGCATAAGCCTGCTGTGTAGTAATTGAAGTAATCACTGCAACCCAGTACTATAAATTGCTGACTCATGTAGGTGTGGCCCTTTCAGCTTTCCAAGATAGAGATCATCCTTGTTTGATGTGGACATCATTGTTTAAGACAGAAGGTAGGAATAGTTCTTATATCAGAAGCCAGAGATTTGCATTTTGTACTCAGACCTAATGTTGCTGCTTCCAGTACCCACTTGTCAGTGTAAAAATGTACTCACCCCTCAAAATGCTACCCCAAAATACATGTAAAGATGTACTTTCTTTTCAACTGTTACAATTAACTGCCATACAAAGCTAGTTATAGAGATGTATTCCTTTGGCACAAGAATTGTTTGTGAACTGCTATACTGTGAATATTCATTTACACAGTTCTAAACATTTTGTGCTTTTTTAGTGTTGACATTAACATGAGCTGCTCAGAGAAACTGGACTCATTTCAGTACAGTGAGTATGCTTAACTACATCCTTGGTAGACCCTGCATACACAGGTGAATTCTACATTTGGGTAGGGTTGCAGAAGTACAGAGAGTGTAAGTAGTATTGTGTGCATTTTATCTTGCTGGACTTACAGGGTTGCTGTGTACATGTTACTTTATCAAGGAATGTAGTCTGTCTGCGTAACTCCCAACTGTGGACCTATCCACATGATAGCCAGAGAATAGCCTGTTATTTTTTGTCTGTGCACCACATAGGTATTTTCACCAATAGAACAATGGCATTCTTACAATTGGTTGCTACCAGTACATGGCTACATCCATTTGTATTTCAGTGTTTTATTCCTACATAAGGGTATGTTTCCAAAACTCCTTCCAAAGCTATTTGCACAGTGTGTAACAGCAGAAAGGCTAATATGTCTCTGTGTTTCTGCCTCTGCCAGACCTCTCAACCAATCAGGGACAAATTTGAACAGAATCAGGGAAAAGTCAGGAAAAAAATAGGGACAATCAGGGACACTTTTAAAATATTACTGCTATTACGCTGAAACATTGAGAGAATCAGAGCATATGAATTAATACACCTTTTCTGAAGTAAAAGAAGTGATAACTCTTAATTATTGTCATTATTCATTAAGTGTAATTCATCACCTTTTTGCCCAAAGTCACTAGTTTTAGTAGAGAGATTGAACGTTCTGTTGCAGAACCTCTGTGCCAGCTTGAGGCCCGAGTGGCTCAATTCACGGGTCAGCCTGCCCCTCCTACACAGCCACCAGCAAAAACACCTTCTGGGCCGTGAAGGTGCAGTGGTGACTGCCCATGGGTGGGGACCTCAGTCCCACTGTTTCCATCTGGGGGCTCATGGGCTTCCGATTTTCAAACATCTCTCCCCATCAAAGGTGTTCACCCACCACAAGTGTCATATACCGCCCCTGTATGCATCTTGTTTGTTTTGTCTGTTTACCTCCCCAACCTACCTCCCCAAATATACCTACTTCCCCTACCCCACATTCCACTCTCACCTGAAAAAAAGGGCAATCTGTTCCCAAAAAAAAATTACACCCCATACATAGCTGCCCATTTTGCACACGTCCACTGGACACATTAAATGTTGTTTAATTGGCATTACAACATACTTTGTTGTCCTCACCCTTCTCTCACTCTCAGGGGTTGAAGGGTTCATATCTACCTCCAAATTTATTGCATATGCACAGCTGTTGAAGAAATGGGCAGCTATGGCCCTTCCCTACACCCGTCTTGCACATCCCAAGCTATTTTCCAAACTGTCTTTCCCTCTTTGTCCCCCTTTTTTCACCACTTTCCTATCTCCCCATTTTTCTTCCACCCAGAAGGTGGCTGTGCTGGGGGCTGTGTAGGAGGGGCAGGCCTCAAGCTGGCATAGAGGTTCTGCAACAGAACATTCAATCTCTCTACGCACCACAGTCCGGACCGTACGAAGGGTGATAGGTGCCTCTCTGCCCACATTTGCACAGGGGGGTCTGAGCCCCATCCCCTGCAGTGCTTCCACCCAAAGGTGGCACAGGGCCAATGGAGGAGGAGGTCCTAGGCTGGGCACCGGATCTGCTGGTGCCAGGTGCCATGGCCAGCTGAGGTGGGACAGATGGGTCCGCTGGGACTGGCCTTCCCATACGAACTATGTTTTGGAGAGTTTAATAAAGATATGGGTTAGTAACAGTCAACAGCATTCCCAATTAGTTATAACAGCATGCAGAAGTATTCCCATTAAACCAACACACCAGATTTTCAACAGTTGAAAAGCAAGCATAGCACATGCATATACATAGAACAATAGTGGACATTACAGCAGCATGCAGGTTTCATTGATTGCAACAGGCCACCAATATTGTGGTATTTTAACAGGTCACATGCATAGAAATAAATGCAAATATTTATAAACCAATAGGACATATGTCCCAACAAATGTTTTGAGATTAGACATACCGACTGAAGTGTGGAATTGCATTTTTTATGCACATACAGTAGGGTGGAAAAAGACAGCTCAATTAACAACTTATATATCCTTCTAGTTTTCACTACATTCATATTAACTGCAGTTATATATCCCTTACATGTATTATTACACTACCCAATGTCCTTATATTGTGCAATTGGATTTTGCTAGATCATTATATACATGAGCTGTATCTTACATACAAACTGTCCAAGATGCAGATGTTACTGCTACATATTTTGAGAGTTGCTCACACACACTACTGCTAAGATGGTACACTGACAGCTCTACTTTCATATAATTATTTAGATATGTTCAGGTGAAAGTATCAATTATATTTTAACAGCTCCCTACATTTCTGGCAGCACACTGACATTTCTGGGGAACACAATACCAAGCTACTCATGTGCCAGATTAACTTGTACATGCTGGGCATGAACCAACAGTTGAGGGCTGTAAATATGCATACAAGCTACTGACACTCCCTTCATCCACGTTATATGGGCCTACCCAAGTGTGGGTTGACACTGCTTAATACAACACTACTATTTGTAGAATGCAACAGTACAACAACATATCAAAGAAAATGACACAGACGCACTCCAGGAATTATACATTTATTAAAGGATTATCACACCTTTATTTATTGCATTAAAACACTTTTTGAAGGCTCTCTCATTTATTTTATATAACAGTACATGCAGAATAATTACTAACCTGCCTCATGATGCAGCCTTTGCAGCCTATCTTCATGGGCTTGCAGATTCATAGCCCGGTCACCTGCAGCTGTGAAGTAAATGCAGTGATATTGAAACATACCTATCCATAGTATAGACAAGCATGGCAATTCTTAACTACTTAATACAATGGCTACTTACTCAGTACTGGAGCATTAGGCACCCTATGGGATTCCTGTATCCACCGGTCCAGTTCATCCCCCCTACGCCATTTCAGGTCAGAATAATGGTGCCTGACCTGCTCACCAGTCCAAGGAACTCCAGTTGCACTGGTGAGATCATGGGCAAGACTGTTCCAGGCCTCCATTTTATTTTGGGTACCCTGGTACTGGCCCTGCAGGAGTCTTTGCTCTTGTTTGTGGACGAGGAGCCATACCATAATTTTGGACTCCTGGATGCCCCAGCATTACACTCTAAACCGAGTGCCTTCACCTACACCAGCCATGCTGACTGCAGAAGGAAGCTACAACCAGTTATAGCATGTATTCCCGCCTGTGGAGATTAAATATGCCTCATTTCCCACACTTATTTGTGATTGGCAAGTTTTGAAAAAGCTCGGCTGTGGGCATGCCTGCTTAGCTGATGTTGATAATGTTTAAAATCCCTTTGATAGATAAGTCTCTGTTGAAAGTGCATGTTTGTGAAATGCTATCATGGCTTAGTGGTTAAGTACTGTGACTATAGTGCACAGTATCCTGAATTCGAGCCCTGTCACTGCTTTTTATTTTTCTGCTGGGCAGAACTGACTGGTTAAGGAACAGTAAAGCAGGTGTGAGCGTGTTTACCCGACTTTGCCCGACTTTGCCCTACATTGTCCGATGTTGCGCTTGTTAGTTCAGTGCGCAGCTATGTGCAAAAACTTTGCGCTGGTTAGCGCGGTGCGCAGCTATGTGCAAATGTATTTAAATATGCTCAATACTGGTAAAATGTGGTTAGCAGTGCTTTATATTGCTTAACATAGGGTACTCATGCCTCAGAATGCATAAACATTTCACCTTCATATATATAATTCATGCACTACTAAATTTAACATTTCAATGCTTTTTACAAAACTTACACATAAAAAAATGTCAGGAAATGTTTTTGTATACAGATTTCCCACAGAAAATGGAATGTGCAGTAGTGGGACTCGAACCGGGAATGCCTCCTTTTTGTGCGAAAGCTCTAACCACTACGCTATCTCTATGTTGCTTAATTTGCATATATTTTTCTTATTATCATCTTCTGGTGTCTAAGCTGCTGTAACTGTAGCTAAGCAATGGGCAAACCCGGGCAAACCTGTGCAACTACGCGCAGCTATATCGGAAGATCAAAAAAAATTAATTTTATTTTTTATTCTGTTAGTTGCTGAACATATAGGGGAGTGTAGTGTTACACTGTACACATATGAGCAGACTCGCTCATTTAAATGTGAAGTTGCGGCATTTCTTCATTGCAGGGACGTGGATATTTGGACTGCTTGGCAGTCCGACACGCCCCCTAAACTCGTTCACGATCCATGTAAGCTTTAGAGTTGAGGCAGCGCTCCCTCATTAATATGCATGGCGCCCTGCCATCATATTCTTACACTGGCGCTTCCGTGCAAGACTAATCTAGTCTTACACGGAAGATTAGTAAATCCGGGGGTTAGTCTTTGTTAAACTAGTAGGGGACTCGTAGCATATGCCCTACTTCATGTCATCAATGTCTGGAAGAACATTAAGGAGCGAGGAAGAGGAAGAAAAGAATAAACTATAAGTAAAACAAAATTTTGCTTTTAACAGTATTTTTATAATACATGATGTATACTGCATGCTGTAAAGTAAAGCTTTTTCAATTATTTTTGTGTGTAATGGATACTGAAGTAAACAGATGCCCCCGTTTTTCTTTCCTCTTTCTTTCTTTTCTTTTTCTTGTTCTGTTTTAAGAAATATAGCCACTAAGTCAACTGTGCATCTGCATCTCAGGTTTCTATGGAAACAATCTGATAACAGGGCAATAAAAACAGAATACTTTTTTCTTTCTTTCAATGGCTAGGAGATAATGTTTTCTGAAAGCATGCAACTTGACTTCTTCATCTGTGAGAGGAATAAAGATTAGACAAAAACTGACAGCGCTTAGTGGAAATAGAAGCACAGACTGTATCATGCATCCTAGCATGGATAAAAATAAGTTATTTACTCACTGTAATGTTATATCTGTGTTGTCCATTTTCATTCTTCTTCAACATGTTGGTTTGGATCTGAGCCTTGGATCCAACTTGGCCACTATTTACAGCTTGTGGCTACTTTAAACTCTCAAGGTCCTCCCTTACCCATAATGCTGTTGTCCCCCTCCATACCTCAGATCTTGTTTGCTGCTTTTTATTGTTAAATAACAATGTAACAAATAATGATTATATGAAAAACACTATCTGGAGCTCAAAAGGAGGAACTTTGGTTCCTCCAGTATCCTCACATTCTTCCAGACGTCATAAACAAGAAAGGGAGGGGGTTAGAATGAAACGTAATTGTCTGCGAACATCCAACAAATGCAAAATGTAGTCCCCTTTGTTGGAGAAATTTGGGAAGACTGGAAGGTTGGTAGATTGATTAATGTTGGATCCTGACACCATCTTAGGAAGAAAATATGGATTGGTTCGTAAGGACATCCTATCCTTATGAAAAATCAAATAAGGATGTTTAGAAGATAAGGCCTGCAGTTCTGAAACTCTCCTACCCAATGTAATGGCTATCAAAAATAATTTTCCAAGTTAAAAACTTTAATTCACATTTTGTAGCTGGTTCAAATGGTGATTGAGTCATGGCTTGTAACACTAAATTCAAATCCCATGGTGGAGTAGGATCTTGAAAGGGGGGGTTTTAGTAAAAGTGTTCCTTTTATAAATGCCTTACAGACTCATGATGGAGCTAAGCTAGAATTGTCAACTCCAACATGAAAATTAGAAATACAGCCAATCATACTTTAACTGTTGGTGAACTGGACCCTTCATTAAAAACAGAAGCCAAAAATTCAAGAACTGTGGATACTGATGCTGAAAAGGATCTATGTTTTTCTGTTTTCACAAAAACAATGTTTTTTTTCCATTTACTTCTGTAAATCTTCCTAGTGGAAGCTTTGTGGGATGATAAAAGAATGTGATGGACAGGGGAGGAGAGCCTGGGTTGTCTAGCTATCAGTGGAATTGGAGAAACCATGCTTCCAACTTTAGGTGCAAAATGGCTGGGTGAATCACATCTGTCAGGTGAGACAGAAGGTCTGGAATTCGATCAGGATCCAAGGAGGAGGAACTAGATGAGACCAAAGGAAGGGGAACCAAATATGATGGGGCCAATAAGGTGCAATGAGGATTACTGTGCTCTTAAACTGAGATGCTTTCTGAAAAAACTTGGGGATCAGGGGAGCTGGGGGGGTAAGCATAAAGGAGACCAGGGGTCAATTGAGGAGAAGAGCATCTGCCAGTGACTTCCCTGATGGGGAATCAGGGAAAAAATGCTGCACTTGTTGTTTAGATGAGATTCAAAGAGGTCACAGCATGGCTGGCCCCATTGATGGAATATCTTCTCTGCAATTTTCTTGTTGAGAGACCACTCATGAGGCAATAGGATGGACCTGCTCAACTTGTCTGCAAATCACATTAACCTGGAATGTGCATTGCTATCAGAAATCAATTGGATGAGATTGCCCATTGCCATACTCTCAGAGCTTCTCAACATAAGGGGTAAGATCTGGTTCATCCTTGTTTGTTGATCTAGCAGACTACTAACATATTGTCCATCTGAATCGCAATACTTCCTGATGGGAGAGAGTCTTGGAAGGCCTGCAATACCAGGAGAACTGCTTTCATTTCTAGGACATTGACATGCATTTTTGCCTCTTCTGGGGACCAGGTGCCTTGGACTGCCCCCCCCCACCCAAATCAGGATGCATCTGTGGTCATTATGACCTTGGGCTGAAGAAGTATGAAAGGTCAGCCCTGTAAAATCCATTTTGAGCAAATCCACCACCCGAGGTATCTTTTGCATGCTAGTGTTATTCTGATCTGGGAGGACAAGTGCTGGCACAGGATGGACCACTGAGTCACCAGGGTCCGTTAAATAATTCTCATATGGTATATTGCCAAGGGATAGTCCCAAATGAAAAAATGCCAGCACCTTGGAGAGTCAAACAATTAGGTTTATTTGAACTTCAAAAAGCTGATAACTAGACCGGTTTCAGCTCAAAGCTTTCCTCAGTAGTACATTGGAGTGATTGAATGAAGCTCTTATATAGCTTTAAGTAAATAAATTGATGACCTCATTTCCTGTAGTTAATTAAACATAAGAATGTTATAGTGATAAATCACAAAGTAATACATTCTTGAACTAGCATCCATCTATGCATGAATTTCATGTCTAAATATAAATATAGCATGAATGTGCAATTTAAGCAAAACAGTATGAAAAAACACAAAAAGAGAAGACAATGATTATTTATACAATAAGAAATAAAATTACTTACTGCAAAATCATAATTTGTCATTTAACCCTGGGGAAAAAGTCCCCCTAGTTTAATAATCCACCTTCTTTCCTTTGTGTTAAGAATGTCATCAATGATTGTAAAGGTGAATCTTGCATTGGAATGTTTCATTGTGTGTTTATAAAGTGCATTGGTAATTCTGTGATTTCTAATGTCACCTAGGTGTTCTGAAATTAAAGAAATTGATGTCGCATTTTGACCTGTGAAAATGTAATTACAAAAGCTACAATGGGCACAAGGAAAAATACCAATGAGCTTATCACCAGTGAGTGTCCTTTGTGTATAGTTGTCATGCTTAATGTTTGTTGTTTTGTAATGGGAAAAATGGGAGCATCTAAATAGTTTTCTAAAAGGGGTGCGGTTGAGTATATTCCAGTGGTTATTGACAATATTGATCAGGTTTCTACTGTTTGCCATAAGTGGTAACCAATCTGCATACATTAGTTTTCTTATTTGTTTTGTATTCCAATAGAGAATGTCTGGGTATAGTATTACAAGTTTGGACCGCTGAGTTGATGATGTGTGGTGAATATCCCTGGACAAAAATCTGTTGGTTAAGTCCTGTTGATGTTTGCTAAGATCTTCCTGTGAAGAACATATTCTTCTTATTCTCATATATTGGGATTTTGGAATATTTTTGGTAATATGTTTGAATGGAAACTGTTTGCATGTAAGAGGGTATTGTACTGAGGAAATTTTCTATAGACAGATGTTTGCAGTGTATTGTCAATCTGTCTTTTCAAATGGACATCCAAAAATGAATTTCATTGAGATGATGTTCCTCAGTAAACTCAATACCCCAAATATTGCCATTTAAGTATTCCAAAATTCCTTGAGGTATTCGCTCCTTTCCAAACCAACCAACAGTCGTCCAGGTATCTCCTCCATATGTCTATTTCAGGTAAATATATGTTGTGCATTGGATCGTAAATGATCGTTTCCTCTATGTATCCCATGAAGAGGTAATTGCCAGTAGCAATCATGTTCAAAATAGAATACATTTTTGGTCAAAATATGTTCCGCTATACATAATATAAGTGTATTCATTCCAGGTGGATATAGGTTGACTTTGCATAGCCAGAATTCCAATGCCATTAGACCTGCCCAGTGGGGGATACTGGTATATAGAGAGGATACATCCAAGGTGCACATAAGCCAGTCCGTGTCCAACTGTGTATCTGTGACTATCTGTAAGAATTCTGTAGTATCCTGTATTCTTGATAAATCTCAATAATGGTTTCAACTTTTCAGTCACAAGAGGTTCAGTGAGTGAACCGATGCCTGAAACAATTGGTCTACCAGGTGGTTGTTCTATGGATTTGTGAATCTTTGGTAGAAGATATAGATATTGTTTGGCAGGATCTTTAACTGTGAGATGTTTCTTTGTTTTCTCTGATATTATACCATTCTCAACTGCCTCTTGAAGGAATAAATTAATTTCAGTTTGGAAACCAGATGTTGGATCAATATCCATCTTCATATAGTGGTGGTGATTGGATAGTTGTCTGTATGCTTCACCAAGATAATAATCATTATCCATAACCACAACCGCACCCCATTTATCTGCTGGAATAATAACAATGTCAGTATTGTTTTTGAGTTGTGTAAGTGCCAACTGTTCTTGTTTTGAAAGGTTATTTCGAATGATGTCTGTGGAACTGTAATGAAAGTGTAAATCTTTAATAACAGCCTGTTGAAACACAGAAACGTGTTTATCCATTGGAGGTGTAAAGGAAGATTTGTGAAATTTAAAGTCAGTTGATCTTTGAGTGTCATTATTTGAATCCTGCTGTTGAAAAAATATTTTTAGGTTAATCTTTCTACAAAATTCTAAGATGTCAGATACAAAGGTACTCTCATCAATAAAGAAGCCTGGGATAAAACTGAGTCCTTTATTCAATAGTGCATGTTGTTTCAGTTAAAACATGTTGAGAAATGTTTAGTACATTGGTATAATGTTCATTTACTTTATCACTGACATGAAGAGTTCTTCCAAACTTGTAACCCCTATGTTTTCTTCCTGCTCTATGTTTCTTACCCCTAAAGGGTGTTGCAATGTTCTGTTGGCATTTGGAGACTCCCCAACTGTGGATATATCTGTATCTGTAGTGGAAGATTCCTCCCCAGATGTAATGTAACCTGTACCTGATTTCTTAAGGATAGACCTAGGTCTTTTTTTCCGATTAAAGGGCACATTCTTAGTGCCTTGAGCAAACCTGACACCCGAGTGTTCTCCAAAGTGGAGGCCTCCTTAGCTAGCTTGTTCAGACCATCCTGAAAATTACTGGTCCCCTCATGTTGTTTGAGTATGTGACAAGTTTTTTCAACATCCTCTATATTAATTTTAATGATTCTCTCATAATAAGATGACAGTATGTTGATGAATAGTTTATGATGCCAGATGTTGGTTCTCAATATCTTAATTTGTTTCAAGCTTGTGGAAAGAATTTTCAAACCGGTCAACTGGATCAGTTTTGTTCAAATCATGGGTATCACTATTGTCAATACCAAAATAATAATTTGTCCAGATCCATGACAAATGGTTGCAGTAGCTTTCTCCACAATAAGCTGTGACTCCTAGTTAAAATTCAAAGCAATAGGATTCTAGGAACAAGCCAGCCAGGAAGGTAATAGAAAATAGCCAATGATAGTTTTGAATCACAAAAGGCGAGGGCTTGATAAGATCAAAAGGAAAACAGATGGTTTTCTTTTGGTCAAAAGCCACAGGAATTTTGTCTTGGAACAATCCAAGATCAAAGCCCAAATATTATATATAATAGGTTGTATTATCAATCAAGCAGTAATATCGAAAAATTATTATTGATTCTCAACCCAAATCAAAAATATTTTGGAATGTGAAACCAATTTTGAAAAGATCTTGATCTATTGAGTATTATCTCAGTGGTGTTGCAAGTTATGTTATAGATGCAAGTTCCACTTAAGTTGGTCATACAAGTGTCAGAAATATACTGATCATTAATGGATAAAATTCAATAAAAAACCAAGGATTGGGAGGGGGGGAAAGGTACAGATATCAGATATACACTATTCTACACTTAGTAAAATGCAATACAAAGATAAAGTGTTGGGGGGGGGGAGGAAAGAAGGTGGATTATTAAACTAGGGGGACTTTTTTCCCCAGGGTTAAATGACAAATTATGATTTTGCAGTAAGTAATTTTATTTCTTATTGTATAAATAATCATTGTCTTCTCTTTTTGTGTTTTTTCATACTGTTTTGCTTAAATTGCACATTCATGCTATATTTATATTTAGACATGAAATTCATGCATAGATGGATGCTAGTTCAAGAATGTATTACTTTGTGATTTATCACTATAACATTCTTATGTTTAATTAACTACAGGAAATGAGGTCATCAATTTATTTACTTAAAGCTATATAAGAGCTTCATTCAATCACTCCAATGTACTACTGAGGAAAGCTTTGAGCTGAAACCGGTCTAGTTATCAGCTTTTTGAAGTTCAAATAAACCTAATTGTTTGACTCTCCAAGGTGCTGGCATTTTTTCATTTGGGACTATCATACTTGCTTGCCTGGCACCAGCCTAACTTGCTAGCTACATCCTTACAATATTGCCAAGGGAATCAGAATTATGGCAGCAGCCATTGACCCTAAAGCCTGTAGAATCAATTGGGCTGACAGTGAGGAACTTTGAATTATCTTTTGGACTTGAAATTAAGTCATTTGTACCCTTGTCAAAGCAGAGGGAGGTTGTCACTGATACAGTGTTGAAAAAGACTCCTATGAATTCTTGCACTTGAGCTGGTTCTAGCTGAGATTTGTTGAGACTGATTGCAATGCCTAGGTGAGAGCACAATTGCAGTACATAATTTCTTGCTTTTATCAGTAGATGCCTGGTTGGAGCAGTTATGAGACAGTCATACAGGTAAGGAAAAACTCAGAATCTGTGTAGTCTCAAGTGAGCTACTACTACGGCCATACATTTGGTGAATACCCTGCCAGAAACGTAAGCATCTCTTGGATCACCTGTTCATTTTTATGTGATAGTATGCATCCTGAAGATCTGTTGAGCACATCTAGTCATCCTTGTGCAGGAAAGGCAAAATGGACTGAGCCATGACCACCCAAACTTTGTATACTGAACCAATTTGTTCAGTTTGCTGAGATCCAAAATTGGTATCCAGTCTCCTGTTTTCTTTGGCAATAAAAAGAATTTTGAATGCCAGAAGTCTAAACCTCAAAATGCATGCACTCGAGGCACTCCTCAGTATGGAGAACATCGATATCTGTGCAGTAACAGAAACCTAGTTTAAGGCTCCAGATAGCACCCCAGCACTAGCAGGCTATAACTTATACCATACCATACTGTTCGGCCACAGAACCCGGACCGAAACACAAAAGGTGGGGGCGTATCCATATTCATCCAGGATACCCACACGTCAAGGTTAGTGACACAGCACAATGCCTCATAGATCATCCATGTGCAACTAACAACGGGCAAAACTGCAATTCAAATTGTAGCTTGCTACAGATCATCCACCATGACCCAGGACCCCCATTCCGTGTTTCTGGAGACACTGGAAAATATGAAGGTCCTACCAAATGCCCTAATATTGGGTGATTTCAATTACCCAAACATTAACTGGGAGAACTACTCAAGTACTAACTCCCTTGCCCAACGCTTCCTAGAATTTTTAAACTCAAATGCCCTGGATCAACTGGTCAACATCCCCACCAGAGGTGACAACATATTAGACCTGGTCATCACCAACATGGGCAACCGGTGTTCTACACTGGAGATCAAACCCTCACTGGTTAGATCAGACCATAGACTAATCACTCTGGATATCCACATTCCACCCCCACACCCAATCAAGGAAACCACCATGAAAAACTTTTCAAAAGCAAAAATCCATTACTTAAGACCAAGGTGGAAAGGTTCACAGCCCCCATGCTAAAGGACAATGCTGTCCAAGCTGCTGAATCCCTTACAAAGACACTCTATGAGCACCTGCAAGCATGCATGGATTGTGCTATCCCAAGCAAAACCAAGACTCATTCCTCCAAGAAAAGGAAACCAGGCTGGTGGACCACTGCCATAAACAAGCTATACAATAGAAGGAGGAAACTAGTGCAGAAAATAGTAAAATCCCAAGAAGGAAAGACATCCCTGATCAGTATCAGCAAGAAACTATGATCCTTCATAAAATCATCTAAGGCTAGCTTCGAAAGAAAAACTGCCAAGGACTCCAAAGATAACCACAAAGCATTCTTTAGCTATGTCAAGAACCTAAGTGGAAACTCTCAGATCTGCTCTGAGTTAGTACAGAATGGCACAAAATACACTGAACCAACTGATATTGTCAACATTCTGGCAGACAGGTTTAGTGCAAACTTCACCCCCCTCTCACCCCCTAAAGGGCCCATAACCATACCAGAAGAATGTAGTGCCCCGACAATCACTGACACACAGGTTAAAACAGCTCTATCCAAAGCCAAAAATACAGCTTCAATGGGACCAGACGGTGTCCCAGGCTGTGTCTTACACAAGCTCCAAAATGAACTAACCCCTCACCTAAGCACACTGTTCAAACCCAGCCTCTCTACAGGCTACGTACCCATAGAGTGGTACACAGCAACAGTTATCCCACTCCACAAAGGTGGAGCCACAACAGACCCCAGGAACTATCACCCTATAAGCCTGGTCTGCAACGCTATGGAGCGCATCATCATGGAATTCATTAACAGAGACACTGGGAACCTTCAAACATTGGACCTTACCCAGTTTGGCTTTGTTAAGGGAAGATCATGCCTCCTAAACCTGGTGGACTTCTTTGAGACAGTTACCAAGACTTTAGACAAGGGAAAGGAGGTCCACACAGCCTACCTAGACCTCACAAATGCTTTTGACACCATTCCCCATTCTGGTTTTATAGACAAGCTCACCAGCCTGAACATAAACCCCTATGTCACTAGATGGGTTGCCAATTGGCTCATGGATAGAACCCACACGGTGAGAGCTGCAGGCTCAAGGTCCAACTCTAAACCAGTTACAAGTGGTGTTCCCCAGGGTTCAGTCCTGGGAACCCTCCTGCTTGGTATATACTTCTCAGGCAAGCACAGGATGACTATGGCTGAACAAGTTCACAGGTGACTGCAAACTGGAGGCCATAATTGACTCTCCAGCTGATACAGACATCCTCCAGAAGGGTATCACTGAGACGGATACCTGGTGTCAAAATCATGGCCTCAAGCTAAATGCCAAAAAGTGCATGGTCATCCCCTTTGGAAATAACAAAGTACCCATGAGCCACCACATACGTGGTAGTCCCCAAAATACAGAAAATGTAATAAGGGATCTGGGGACCCAAGTAGATAGTAATCTCTCCTTTGATAATCATATTGTCAAGGTGGTTAGAAAATCCTTCTATGTGGCCCACCTAATCACAAAAGGGTTCGCATCTTGAATAAAAGAGGTTACTGTGCCCCTCTACTCATCGCTCATCAGATCCACCATAGAGTACAACGCCCCATTTGGGATGTACCTTACAAGACACCTGCAACAGCTGGAAAGACCGCAGAAGTACCTCACCAAGAGGATTACTGGCCTCAAACATATGCCCTATGCAGCCGGACTGAAGAAACTCCAGCTGTACTCTGTTGCATACCGCTTACTCATTGGTGATCTCTGCCTGACATACAAGGCCATGTACAACCCAAAATTGATGGACATGCTCCACCTAAAAAAATACAAATCCCCAAGAGCCACATGCTCTAGGGATCTAAACCTCACCACAATGATAAATAGGATGAGCTGGAGGGATAGATTCCTGTCCCAGAGACTCCCCATGCTTTGGAACAGGATTCCAATCTACATTAGGCAGAGCCCCTCACTAACACTCTTAAAGAGAAACCTTGATGAGTGGATGGGAAACAGAAAATTTACCACGGGGATCACTGCAGTGGCTCTGCTGGACAGAGGCACAGGGAACTAATGGCTCTGCTGGACCGAGGCACAGGGAACTAATCTAAGGGGGCGGCGAAAGCCAACACATTCTGGCTAGACTTATAGATGCCCTCAGGCAGATAGCCTAGTACTTACCTATGAACCTATGAACCTATGGGTAAGTTCTGGATTCTTTCAGGTGTGAAGGACCTTTTGGATGACTCTTTTTTCTAGCAGCTTTTTTTATTTCTAGAGTTGCTCCTTTCCTCTGATTGGGTGGAACATAGGGAATTCTGTTTACTGTTGAAGGGGAGGTAGGAAAAAGGGAATTATATAACCTCTGGAAATAATCCTCTGTACCCATGTGTCTCCTGTAATGTCTAGCCAGGCTCTCTGGTACAGGGATAAATAACCCCTGACAGCCTTCAGAGGTGGGCAATTGGGCCTCCTTTCAGAAGCGCTGACAGGGTCTGTCAGAGAAGGAATCTCTAGACCCCTAGTTTTGCGGGCCTCCTCTGCCTCATGGGTGGCATATTCCATTAGTGCTCCTACTCCTCCCCTGGGGGAACTATCTCCATGTGGATCATGGAAAGGACTTTCTGAACCATATTTTCCAACCACATAATTGATTCCTACAAAGGTTCTTTGAGTAGTCGATAAACGTATGCCCACTGCAGACAGAGTAGTACCATCTCGCTTACACTTGGAGAGTGTGTCTTTAACTTTAGGGCCAAATAAGGAACTTCCATCAAAAGGTGCACTGACAAAGGAGGACTTGAAGGGCTCTGCAAAATCACACAGGTGTATCCAGGCATGTCTCCTAATGGAAATACCTGAACCTGCTGCCCTAGAGGTACCTTCAGTTACATGTGAAATGAGCCTCATAGACAAATTAGTAATGGACTGTAAGGTAGCCAACTGTGATGCAACAGACGTCTGTTCCTCAGCAGTTATTGCTCCTGAGAGGGATTCCCTCTGAAGTCTGGTGAAGTGCACCAAATAGTCCAGCTATTTAAGAGTAAAAGTCACTGAAGTGTAAACACACTTCCCAAATCTGTCCATTGCCCTAGACTCCCTGTTAGAAAGAGGAACAAATGAACTCTGCTCCATGAGTTCTTTCTTAGTGGCCACTGCTATGACCATGGCATCTACTGGTACTCCTTTGCTCCAAAACTCTTTTCCATTTGGTGGTGCCAGGTTCCTATCTGGTCTCTTGGAGATTAGCATGACAGAACTGGGTTCCTTCCATGACCACTGAGAGATCAATTCGATGTCGGCAAGCAGAGTCACCCAGGAAGTAGATGGGCCAGACCCAAATGCCTCCAGGAATACAGATTCCTCTTGGGAAGAGTTATCAGCAAAATTTCTCCAAAGGAAACATCATCAGGTGGTGATCCTGTGGACCCTTCCCCTTTATCAAAATTAGTATCTTCTGTGATTCTCCTGAGGGGAGTCTAAGTGCCTCTTCTTGCATTTTCTCTTCCTAGGAATTCTTCAGTGGGGTGTTCCAGAAAAGTATCAGAAAAAATAAGGATACCCTGTTGGGTGGCCTGGAGACTTTGGGCTGGCTGTTCCTGTGGAGTAGAGTGATGTGGCTCCCTGGACAAAGACAGCTGGGAACCAGATGGCAGATTCAAGGAGCCAAGAAGACATGCTTCTTCTGACCTGAAGGCAACCCACCAGAGGCAGAAGTCAGAGCTGAGCTGTCCAATGCTGAAGCCCCATGGGGTAGAGATGGCTCGACAGCTTTAGAGTCAATTCTAGCACCTCAGAGCCGATAGTGCTTTGGCTCAGAGAGTCATCCAGCTCTGATACATTTGGAGCTGATCCACTCAGAGAAGTTACTGGGTCCAAAGATACAACCATCTTCAAATCCAATACAGATGGTACTGGAAGGCTCAGATCCAAGGGCTCCAAAGCCAAAGGACAGATTGGAGAAGGTGCCAAGATGGGTGGAGTGATACTAATAATGGTTTCCTGACCCAAAGGGGTAGGAGCCAGGAGAACCCCATCTGTATCGGCACTGAGAGAAACTTCCTCATCATTCTATCCACATCTGCCTCTGTAAGACTCCTGGAAGAACGTGAAGAAGCTAAAGAGGGAGATCTGGAGTGTTGGCACCTCTCTAAAAAGAGGGAAGGTAGCCTAGAGAGGATCAGGTCCAAAGAGGACATATAACAGGTCCAGGGGAGCTCTTTTGGCTCTGAGAACACCAGATCCAATGAGGCAGACATTGCACCTGAAACAGTCGGATCCGAGGATTTGGTCTTTGGATCCAATCATTCGAAATCTGCTGGGTCAGCTCCTTGTTTGGATCCGAAGAAGTAGTGAAAGATCCAGATGGTTCATGTAGTCATTATCTTGTCTCTTTTTGGCCTGCCTTGGAAGGTTGAGCTCCAGCCAGTGACTCTGAAAAAGTTGTAGGGGGAAGTGCCTTGAAAATGAATTTATTTTTTCTATTGACAAAAGCCCTTGGATTAAAACATTTATATATCTCACAAGGGACTTTCAAATGGGCATGGCCCAGGCAATAGATACAAGAGTCATGGGCATCAGACAAATAGAGCTTGCGCCCACACTTTTTATACTTTTTGAAACCTGAAGGTTTTTCAGCCATTATACTAGTAAACAGCAAAGAAGAATATGGCAAACATTTTTTTTAATGGTAGGAAGGAAAAGAAAAACTACCAACAATGGCAGAAAGGATTACTGTAAAGGTAGAAAAGACAGTTGGGGAAAAAACATCCAACAATGGTATTAAAATACGCAGAAATGAAAACTCTTAGGAATGAGGGAGGCTATCTTATACAAATACGAAATATACGATAGAAATACAGAAGAAAGGGAGAAAGTTATAACACCAAAAACTTTTATAACTCACTAAATGCTCAAGAGCTGACAGAGACCATGTCCATACGTGAAGGCGGCAAATAAGATCTGAGGTATGGAACGGGACTTCAGTATTATGGGTAAGTGAGGAGCTCAAGAGTTTGCAGTAGCCATGTGCTGTAAAAAGCAGTCGAGTCAGATCCAAGGATCACATCCAAACCCACATGCTGATGAACAAATGAAAATTGACAACATCAGATCCTTCATTATAGATTAATTGAAGTCTATGAGTGTGGGTGTCAGTCTGGGACAATTGTTCCTATTAGGATTAAAGTTCATTGTTTGAAGATGTACATAATTTTATGTGTTATTATTAAGTTAATAGGTTGTAAGGGTGTTCTGAGGGTGTTTTTTTTTTGAGGATTTTCATTCAAACAAAAAGTCTTATAAGATGTAACTTAGGTTCAAATAGATATGAAAAGAAACAACTGTATAAAAGATCAACTTGCCAAACATTAATGTATGCATGTAACACAAAAGCTGAAACTAGACACTTTAAAAATCTGGTATACATAACGGATGGGAATGACAATTTCTTATCATAATGACAGCACTTTCCATATTATCTTTGAATGCAAATGGTCTCACAGATATATACAAAAGAGAAAGAGTAGTGAACTATATTAAAAATGCAGAGTGAGTGCAAATAGTAATGCTACAGGAGACACATTTGGAAAGAAATGAGTGTGTGAATTTGATAAAGAAAGGATTTCAGGATGGTCATTCAGCAGAATATCTGGGACAAAGGAAAAGGGGAAATTTCTAACAGTGATAGAAGAGGAGAAAAATGATGATAAAGGGCTACCAGCAAGAGAGGGGGATTATGCTGGCATGTATTTATATTCTACCTAAAACTGCTACAATGGAGCTTAAGAAAATTCTGGGAGAAATAATCAGCTTTCAGCAAGGAATATTGTTTATAGGTGGGGACTGGAATTTGATTTATAACAGTGAGGATGTATCTGGGGGCCTAGAAGGTAAAACATAACAAAAGAGGGTAGATTTTTGAAGAAATTTATGAAAATATCTGGAATGGAAGATGTGAATTCAGTAGCAGGAATTCATAGAGAATTTACATATTATTCCCCAAGGTGGAAAAATTGGGCTAGGCTAGACAGAAATAAAATTTTACAGGAACATGTACATTTAATTGAAAGTTTTGATAAACATCCAATAACTATTTCAGATCATGCCCCAGTAATAACTAAAAATGCAGGGTAATGAAATAAAATACAACACTGGCGCTTCCCCACCTATCTTTTAAAAAGAGAGGAATTCAATGAATGGGTAGTGGAAATTGAGGGAGTTAGTGAAAATAGAATTCTCTTCTGAAAATATAGCTAGGGAGTGGGGGGAAATTAAAGGGGTGTTTAAAAGTGCAGTGGAAATAAAAGAAAGATATTGTTAAGAAATCACAAGAATTATTTAGAAGGACTGACAAAGGATAAGGTACTGCAGAATAGGGGGAATCATACAGAACAAGAAGAGGTGCAATTGCAGAGTGCTAAAGAGAAAATAAGGAACTGCCTTGATAATATGCATGAGTTTAGAAAGATTGCTGTTAAGCAACTGTTTTTTGATAATAACTCCAGAGCAGAAAATATTTTAGAACAATGGCTCAGGCAACAGAAAGTAGAAAGGGTTGTTGCCAAGCTTAGGGAGCCAATAACAAAGAAAATAAATATTGTAGAGGTATTAGAAATATTTCAGACCTTTTATGGTAGTTGGTGCAAAAATCAAGGTTGCATGCTGTAGTTCCTGTGGTTCTGGGTTCAGTTTCCTCAGGGCTCATTTGCCTCCTGTGTGGCCTTCAGCAAGTCACTTAACTAGACATTGCTCCTGGGTCACCCCTGAAAAGGTACTGTGTGTCCAGTGGGCCTATCTGGTTAACAAACAATGGGGGAGGGGTTATCATAATGATTAAAGCATTCACCTCATTAAGCACAAAGTACAGGGTTTGATTTTAATCTAGGTTTATTGGCTAGGCTTAAAATGTGGAAATCAAGAAAAAGAACAAATGGAAATGTTTATGGAAAATTAAATATGCAAAGGTTAGAGGCAGATGATGCTCAAATGCTAACATTTACAATAGGATGACATGAGATAAAATGGTGATGTATAACCAGTCTAGAGTTAGCCCAGGTTGGACGGTTTGGAGACAAAGCCAGAGAGGCAAGATTGCGTTGGTTTGGACATGTGGTGAGAAGGGATGCTGGGTATATTGGGAAAAGGATGCTAAGGATGAAGCTGCCAGGTAAAAGGAAAAGAGGAAGGCCTAAAATAAGGTTTATGGATGTGGTGAGAGAGGACATGCAGGTGGTTGGTGTGACAGAGCAAGATGCAGAGGACAGGAAGAAACTGAAACAGATGATCCGCTGTGGTGACCCCCAATGGAAACAGCCAAAAGAAAAAGAAAAGAAGAAGATAACAGTCTAGGGGAAAGTCCCCAGGAAACCTCCTCACCTACATCATGTCTACTTTGATCCTCTGTTCTCAGCTGCTGCTTCCCTCTCAAATTAATTCAAATTTGATTTTCTGCTCTGCTAATATTATTTATATATTGCATTAATTGTCTTTGGGTTTACCTACCTTCAGTGATTTCTCTGTATTTGTGAATTTGTTCTATTTTGTTTTTTTGTTTTTTTGTGACTCTCTTCACCCAGGTTGTGCCTGCAAATGGTCTAAATTAATCAGTGTACTTCCCCAGTAAAGAAACTAAAATAAATAAATAACCAAATAAATAAAAACAGATGCTATTCTCGTGGAAGTTTGGAAGCTATAAGGGAAAAAGTGATAAAGATCTGGAAGGTTTTGTTTAACAGTATTTTAAAAGTAGGAGAAGCACCAACATACTAGAAGAAAGAGGTGGTGACTATAATACCTAAAGATGGTAAAGATCCATCAGATCCAGCTTCATATAGGACCATTTTGATTCTAAACCATGATTATAAAGTGTTTATTTCTATAATGGCTAAAAGAATGGCAAAGGTCATGCCAAAATTGATAGATATAGATCAATGAGGTTTTGGGAAAGGTAGGAAACATTTGACAACATTAATAGAACAATGATTAGCAGTCCTAAATAAAATGCTTTCCTAACTCAAGGAGACTTTCATTTCCTTAGCTGCTCCTCTCCCATAGAATCCATTGCTGCATATAGTTCACTCTATCTGGAAAGAGACATAGCCTGGTGCAGAAACATTTTCCTACACTCGCCTGGTAACTGTTTGTTTTTCTTGGAGCTCACACACTGAGATGTCTGGCTTTGGTCATTTCTGGTCCAACCCACTATGCTTGGCCTCACTCTACTCCCCTACCCCACCCCCATTCCCACACACCCTTGCTTTCCCTAGATGTATACTCATTACTTCACCCCCTAAAGCTTGTTATCCACTTACAAATATTCCAACCTCTGTACATCCAATCAACACCAAACCCCACCCATTACTATACTAGCTCCACTTTAAAGCTTCACAATCTGCTCCTTACTGCCCCTTCCACTACCCCTATCTTCTAGAACTCAAATTAAACCATGTCACTAAAAATACTCTCCCTTCTCTCTAACCTGCTTCTAACATTATATATAAGTCTCCTAATCCACATCACCTCACAAAACTATCCCACAAGCCCAGCAATACTGACACACTTTACTCTTGCTCTACATCATGTCAACCCCACAAAAAGCCTTAGTAACTTATCAGCCAGCATAATTCAGTATCGCTTTATGTACCTCTCAAAACCCCAAATCCTTCCAGACCATAGCACTAGTAAACCTAACTTCTACATAACAGTCAGCAATAATAAACCTACTCAATACTTCAAACTTTACCTTTCCAAGCAATATACTCTATCCCTGTGTGGGGGCATCCACCCCAACCCAGGGCACTCAACTACAGCTTCAGCCGCTAGAAGTCTAAACCCTAGAAATATTATTCTAGCAACCCTAAACACACATAGTATCTGTAGCAAAACCAGAGAATTTCATGCTTGGTTAAGTCAGTGCCCCCAAAATATTCTAGTAATCACCAAAAGTTGGCTAAAATCCCATATCCATGACACTGAAATAGCAAGTCCAGAATATATTATACTTAGAAAAGACAAAACCAACAAAAATGTTGGTGGGATAGCCTTAATCTATCCTATCACCATCACAATCTCACCTTTCCCTAACTTTCCCTAAAGAAACACCAACTTTCAAAAGTGCCAAAATTCTAATCGGAACTCTACAAATTAACAAAACAAATATGCATTGTTTTACTATATATACCCCCTGGGAAAAAACATTCAAACTATGGAATATATCCTCTCTTAGCTATCAGAAAACATCACTAATGAAACTATAATTACGGGAAATATCAATATCAGCTGACAAGATCTGATGACTGACTCCCTTATTAATAGCATAAACCTCTATGGTTATACCCAGCTCATTACCATTGCCACCCGTATGCATAACAGCAATACCCTAGGTGCAACTCTTGACTGGATACTAGTTTCTAATCCTGACAAAGACTCTACTCTCCACACTACCCAATACTCTTAGTGACCACCTACTATATTCATATATAGATCCATAGCACAAATTACAAGAGCCCACACATACAAACCAACAGAAATATCAGGAACTTTGACCAACAAAGGTTTAATGAAATCCTAAAACACACTAACTGGAATCTACTTAAAACACTGCCACTAGAAGATGGCCTTGAATACTTCTGCAATGTATTTCTAAATACTCCTAGCCCTCCTCCGCACAAAAAGAATAAAAACTAACCATGCTACCTGGCTAAAAAAAAAAAAAAATACCAAACAACATTAACAAGATATATATAAAGCCTGGAAAGAATGGCACAATAACAAATCTGATGCTAACCTGATCAAATATAAACAGTTACAAAATAAAGCAAAAAACATAGTGAACTTAGACAAAAAAAAACACTTTTCCAACAAATTAGGAAACCACAAAAACAATCCAAAAAAAGTTTGGAAATACATCTCGTCTGCTTACCCCAGGCTCTAAACAGACTCCATCACCACACCCTGACAAAACTCCCTCAGAGATAGCCAACCTGTTTAATTCTCACTTTATAGATAGCATAAGCAAATTGTTAACAAATCCCACTGCTGCAACTACCTCAAGCCCCATCTCTGATCCCCCTACATCCTTATCTCATGACTACTGTGCAAACAACAAACAACGCTCTCCTCCTCAACAAACTAGTACTACATCTTCTATCCCCTTTTCTTTTAAACCTGTCCCTACCTCTCTCAGTCAAAAACTACTTCACAAACTGAAATCATGCTCCCTGTCCTCTGACAACCTCCCCCTGAATACTTAAAGCTTGCTGCAGAAGCCATAGCATACCCTGTCAGCATCCTTGTAAATCACTCCATAGCAGAGTCCAATGTCCCTAACCTCTGGAAAAAATCTATCATCATCCCTTTACATAAAGGGCAACTCCATTGAACAATCCAATTATTGACCAATCTCCATCCTCTCTCCTCTTTCCAAACTCCTGGAAAAATGCATACATAGGCAATTGTTTCACCATCTCATCCAAAACAAACCAATTACCCCTACCCAGCATGGTTTTCACCCATCACACAACACCACCACTGCCCTAGTCTCCTTCATGGACACTGTGTCCAAATCCATTGAATCTGGTAATATCACCTCTGTCTTACTACTAGACTTATCAAAGGCATTTGACACAGTGTCCCACAACAAACTTCTTCATCAGCTATCCATTGTAGGCTGCACCCCATCATCCCTCTAATGGTTCACAAGCTACCTATCCAACCATCAACAATGCATCAAATGGCAAAATAAACTATCCCAGTATCAAACCAACATAACTGGGGTACCACAAGGGTCCATACTTGGACCCTTACTCATCAATGTTTTCACCAACAACCTTCACATCTTGTCACCCCTTAGCTCCATTATTCAATATGCAGATGACACCACCATAATTTGTCTCCTCTAATAACATACCTCTCCAGCAACTCACCCAAACCACTTTCACCTCAATAAAGACATGGCTGAGAGAAGCCCAGCTACTCCTGAATCCTAAATAAACAAAACACTTGCTTTTCTGGGCAAAACCAAGAAATTGAAACAGTTTGCACAGCTAGGCTACTAGGCGTTACCATAGACAACAGACTAACTTTTGAACACCACATCTACAACAGCATTAAAAAACACACATCAAACTAAGAACACTCTATAGACAAAAAACTTTCTTGGATAACTCCACCAGAAAAACCCTCGCCAACACCTATTTTCTTCCCTCCTCTCTTATACGCAGCCCCCCATACACCAATTTACAATCTTCTCTTAAAAACAAGCTCCAATCCTGCTATCATAAAATTGCCAAACTTGTCACAGGCTACTCATACCGTTCCCACCACTGCCTAGCTCTGAAAGAACTAAACTGGTTCAAAGTCACACACCGCCTAAACCTAGTTCAGCTGTTTTCTGCACATAAAATGATATATACATCTCATGGCTACCCAGCCCTCAAACTTATCCTAAAATTTTACATTCCTGCCAACCCCCTCTGCTCTGAAAACAAACAACTCCTAACCATCTACACTGCAAACAAAAGAGCAGGATAGTGCCTATACTGTCATGTTACCGCCAGGCTCTGGAACTCTCTGCCAACAGACATTACTACCAATGAGAGCTCTAACAACTTCAAACACACCCTAAAAAAAATATTTTATTTGTAATCAGACCTGCCCCTGCTCTTTCCCTTACAGGTGAAATCCATTCACTATCTAGGACCTTTCCTAATAGACTTTGCATATTTCTACACCCTTAACTTTTCCCATTCTACACCGCAATTCTTCTAAGCATATGCTTGCTTCTAAAATTTGACCCTCTGCCTGACCCTCACTCTTTACCTTAATCCTACCTGATATATAAAAAAAGTTGTAATGTATCACATTACTTTTATTTAGTATTGTCTATCTAATACATGTTTTATTATTGTATCTACCTCTCTGTACATACTTAGTACTCATTACATATTTAATCTGTACTTTAATACTTGCTATTGTCTTGTTCATGTAAATGGTCTTAACTTTCATGTATCATTTGGAGCTTTTCTCCCCAGGCCTCTGCTGAAAATGGGTTCCTGACCCAGTCGGACTTTCCCGGTAAACAAATGTTAAATAAATAAATAAATAAAATGATCCAGAGAGAAACAGAATGTAAGAAAATACCACTGTTGGTGGTGGTGTCTTGATGCAGAGAAAGCATTTGACACAGTAATCTGGGATTTTAAGATAGGATTTTATGAGTAGGACAATGGAAGCATTTGAATTCCCTGATAAAATTACAAGGTTGATTAGGAGGAAATATGAGAGATTGCTGGTGGAAAGTGTGGTGGGGTCCTCTCTGATCATTTCTGTTTAAGCAGAGGAACCAGACAGGGGTGTCCTATTTCCCCTTTGCTATTTGCATTGTCTTTAAAACCACTAGCAATGAAAATAAGAGACTCAGAAATTCTAGAATATAATTGATATGATAGCCAAGAAAAGTTGGCAGATGATATTATTTTATACCTGAAGAAAATGACACTTCAGTGTTGTGGAACATTCTGAGACAGTTTAAAGTCTTTTTGGGATACAAAATTAATGAAGATAAAACAAAGGCAATAGCTGTAAGCTATGTGGCCACACACCAGCTGGTTTAGCAATACCCATATTTATGGGGACATGATAAAATGAAGTACTTACGAGTATGGATTAAAAAGGATTCTGTTATGGCAGCTAAGGATATGTGGGGAGAGATTAAACAAAAGATAATATAAAAATTAAGAAATGGGAAGCTGTATTTTATAGATATGACTAGCAAGATACAAGCAGTGAAAATGTTTTAGCCCCTTTTATTTTATACGCAGGTCAGGCATATGTTTATCAACCAGAGGAGGAGTTGTGGATAGCAATTAATAAAGAGTTGAAAGATTTTTATCTGGGAGGGGGAGAGGGCAAGAGTCAAGTGGGATAAGTTGATCATTCCAATAGAACAAGGTGGTTTAGGATTTCGTGATTTGAAGGGGTATTTCAGAGCTACACAGTTAAGGCTCCTATACATAGCACAAGCAGAAATCTATAACACAAAGGGGAAATGGATGATGATGAAATGGGGGGAAGCTCAAAAAACAAGGAGTGACTGGAATTTTGGATGCAGATCTTTAAGGAGAATAACAATAACCATGCAGAATATTATATTTATACAGTAGTAGAAAGTATTCTAAAACTACACCAAGTGAGGATGGAGAGAGCTTCTGCCAATAGGGATGACTGCAATAAGAGGTACAGAGAATAGGCAAGAGGGGGCTTGAATTTACTGGAGAAAACTGGCAAAGGAACCAAGGTATTGGGAGTAAATACTTAGTGAGGGCAAAGTAATAGAACAGGAAGAAGCCAATAATTCACTTGGACTTCATGCTAGAGATCCCCTTTCTTATTGAGGACTGATATCAGAGTAGAGGCAAAGAGAAATAGTGGGATTCTAAGTGAAAGACCAGCACCAGAAGATTTTTTAGTAAATTTAGAGCAGAAGATGCTGTTAAAAAGGGATAATTAGTAAGGCATATAAAATATTGTATAGTAACTATGGGAATCAATCACAGGAAGTTAGAAAGGATTTGAAAGAGAGATTGGATAAGCAATTCACAAAGAATTAATGACAGCATATATATTCAGTTCCCAAATATGCAAACAAAATCTAGAAGATTTAGGATCTTTGCTTGGAAGTGTTTGCATAGGTATTTTGTACCCCAAGTATCCTCAGGTAGATTGCCAATGTTGGAGGTGTGATGGGGAAGAAACAGGTAATTGGGAACATATTTTTATAAGTAGAATGAGTTGGCAGAATTTAACAATTCCCTCGAGACTATTCTATCAGGAAATACTGGATGGGCAAATTGGTATAACTAAGGAGATGATTTTTTTTTCAACTGGGATACAGAATTAGAATTGCCTAGACATAGTTAAGGCCTTGCAGAGTTTAATTACAGTGGCTGTCAAAAAAATCAATTACTGGAAAAAGGAAATCAAAGTCTAACCAACTGTGCTAGAAGTAGTGAATATAGTAACAGAGATAAAACAACTGGAAGTGAGACGTTTATTAAAGTGTAGGAGAAAATTACAAAATAAAAAATGTGAACTGTGAGAAAAATACATACAGAATAATGGTTTAGAGGAGGAGGAATGGGGTTTAAGGGAAGGCAGGATTTGAATGAGCTATGCAATGTCTGACTGACAATGACTGTGTAGATTATAAATGAGGTATAATGTTTGTAACTGAAACTATGTCAATATGGTTTGTTTTCATTTATATAAATATATAATTGCCTATGTCATAAGTGATACCTTAATAAAGATGTTTCTTGTTTAAAACAAATATCGATGCTAATCCCTTGCAGAGTTCTAATGAGATTTCTTTGATGTCTCAGTCTAGACTCTCTACAATGGCAGCCAGTGAAGCAGCAGGGAAGGCTTGCTTGGGTCATTGCACACATTCATGTGGGTTCTAGCCTACTGCATTGTTTCTGGACTTTATATAACAGAAGTGTAATGATCACA
Source organism: Protopterus annectens (assembly GCF_019279795.1). NCBI lineage: Eukaryota > Metazoa > Chordata > Ceratodontiformes > Protopteridae > Protopterus > Protopterus annectens. The sequence goes on from NC_056744.1 coordinate 89,211,573, forward strand.
TGGTAGGCCAGGTCTTTTGAAAGGATGCAGGGATGGAAGCAATTATACTGGGAAAGTTTAAGCAGTTCAGTAAGGATGTAGACAAGGAATGTAGGGGGTAGAGAGATCCAAAGTGGTAGCTGCAGCTGAGATAGGGCTTAAAATATGAGACTAGGTGGGAATAGATCCAGTACGGCAAAACAAGAGGAGAACAGAAATGAAAGATGAAGAAAATGAGGGAAGTATTGTCAGGAACATGTTCAGTGGCTTGTGAAAGCTTCACTACTTCTGCAGAAGAGGTATTCCTCAGTCAGTATGTAAAGTAAGTGGGGATGGAGTTTGATAAGCTGGCTGATCTGCTGGTTTTAAAGTAGGTGACTGCTCCAATTGTTGGAGATGTCATTGGAAAGTGAACCTGTGTGGTAGTCATGAATTAGTTGCATGCAGTGTTGATTTACAACACAGATTACATTGCTCATGCATCCCATACTAACCCCCTCCCCTCCAAAGAGAGGTGACCAGACTATGTCCCCAAACATGAGATCTGCTGGCAAATACATGATTGCTTCATTTTTACAGGTTGTGGTCGCCACTGACCAGTAGTGTGCCCATGATCAGATATACGGGTTTGGTTCTCCTTGGAGTGGAGTAGATGATTTTTACCTTTCTGCTTTTCAGTCAATATAACTGGAACCCCACAGGCATAAGCATGGAAGATGTTGGCAAGGGTTACTTGTTTGTTGTGAGACTTTTTGCTTACAGCACATTCAACCTAAATAAAGTGGCTGGTGTTTTAGTTGGAATTAGTTGTGTTTATTTGCTTTGGTGCTGGGCTACACGGTGCTTATACAGACTGAGGTAAGGTCTAGTATTTTGGGTGGAACTGGTTGTGAGTATTTGCTATGGTGTTGGGTTACATGGTGTTGGTCTAGGCTGAGTTAAGTATTAAATTTTGGTTAGACTGGGTTGTGGTTGTTTGTTGTGGTGTTGGGTTACATGTTATTAATCTAGGCTGAAGCAAGGGCTGGTGTTTTGGTTGTAATGGGTTGTGGCTATCTTCTGTTGTGTTGGGTTACACTGTGTTGGTCTGGGTTGAGGGAAGAGCTGGCTGCCTCATGCTGGTTGGTTGTAGTTGGTGTGCTGTGACATGTGTGCCATAACTTGGTAGTGGGGAGTCTCAGTGGTGGACCTGGAGTGCCATGGTAGCAATTAACATGGGTTTGAGCCTGATAAGCAGAGAATGGACAGAAAGCTAGATGTTTACTTGGTTTACCCCTGCAGAAATGATCAGTCTGTGGTGGGTTAAAGTTTTTAATAGATTGAATGCAGTCAATGATTATTGCTAGCCTTCCACCTTCTCCCTCTCTTCATACCCCTCTGTACTGCAAGATGGCAGATCACTCCACCTTTAGCTGATTGTGACCTGCTGTGGAATACTATTACTCTTGGTCAGCTTTGCGGTGGCTGGACCTAATATTTCACACCCCATCTGCTGCTAAGAAAAAATTAGAAGCTGGAGCCCATCCAGACATTGATGAGTTGAAATATTAGACACATTGACAAGTTAAACTGATTCAAGGTATGAAGTTACAATACTGCTTCTGTTTACATAGAACTTTGGGTGTGGTGAGCTAATTTGTTAGCATTTCAGTAAAATAGTCCTAAGTACCTGCAAACTGCAATGTGTTTTGATCCCAAGGTCCATTAGTCAGACCGTAATAATTAAAAAAAGATATATTGTTTAGTGAGTGAGACTTAATATTGATATTAGCAAGCGAATGTTGCTTACTAACATTTATTAATTAATCTGTATTATGTGCATGATGTAGTGAGCGTTCGTATTATTTGCAAGAGATGGTAGCAATCTTTAATCAGGGATTTATCATTTATTCAGTGATTGATGGAGGGCTTTACTTAGCAGCTAGTGGTTTCAGTAAATCACATTATTAATTAGTTAATCCAAATAATACCACAGTAGTGCTAATCTAAGTATTTATCTATTGGTGATTATGTGCCTTGTGAAATTAGATAGGCTTTAACTACTAAGGCAACAAATCAATGATCTAATTAACTACTTAGGCAATTATTTAGTTATTTATCATCCTGGGTAGTGCAGTGGTGCAGTAGTTAGTGTTGTCACCTCACAGTTCTCTGGTTCAATTCTTGGTTGGGGTGCCTTCTGTGCAGAGTCTGCATGTCCTCCCTGCATTTGCATGGGTTTCCTCCCACATTCCAAAGACATGTGTCTGGAGTGTTTCTCCCCAGGTTTCCGTCTTCCCGGTAAACAAATGTTAAATAAATCAGTTACTTCAATTATTTATAATTAACATTTGTTTAACAGGTAACTGGGTGAGCAGAGCAGTGTCTTTTGAGTAGAGGCTCAGGGAGAAAAGCAACATACAGCAATATGAAAAAAAGGTAAAGTACACAAAAGAGAAAAAAGTTACTGTAATTTTCTTACTAGGATAACATAAAAATACAAAATAAGCTTATAAACAACCAGTGACAAGGTAAGAGTTAATCTTAAAGAGTACAATAAAATGTATCCGTAATTAGTCATAAATTACATATATAAAGCTGATTCATGGTAGGTCAGTTTTAAAAATCAATCACATTCATGTACAGCTGCATAGCAACATATGAGCACAATACAGATAATAGTTGCAATGTAGTACAGTACATAAATAGGGGTGGTAGTAGAGAGGGGTCCTCAGGTAAGAGCCCAATAGATTAGAGCTGAGAGGAGGTAAGGAGAGAATAGCATAGGTCTAGAGGAGTTAAAGTAATGGGATTTGGGAAAAAGGAAGGAGGAAATGGAGAGTGGGAAAGATCATTGCAAGAAGGTTCAGAAAGATAGTAGAGCTGGGCAGGAGGGTAGAGGAGGAGCTGAATAAAGCAGATAGAAAGCATTTTAAGTGTGGAATAGAAGGCCTGTTGTATGACAAATATAATAGTTTTATAAATTATCATATGAGCGAGATAAAAAAGGTAGGGAAAGCTGTTTAGAAAGGTGAAGACAGTATAGAGTTAGCTTAGTGTGGAACAAATGCAGAGCCATGTATCCAATAAATCTCTGAGTTTAAGTTTGAAAGATTTGTTATGCCCATTTTATCCAAGCAGTGGGGGGCAAGGAGTTCCACAGTCTAGATACATAGGAAGAGTAAGTAAATATACCAGCTAAGCTAGCAGATGGAGTTATATGATAAAATAGCTTGTTAGTGGAATGGAGCTGTCTATTTGAAGGGTAACACTGAAGAGTGTTGCTTAGCGCTTGGCATTGGTCTGGTTTGTAGAATGGTTTGCTGAGCTTAGTTGCCATAAGAATGATAAGTAGAGCTGTAGCTCTACCCATAAACTTTTTTTAAGAGCAAGGCACTGTTGTGCCTTATAAGGTAAGTCAGTGGCAGGCAAACTTTGCAACTTTATTATAACTTCAGTTATAAAGGTTGGTTTATGAAGCTTGTAGGTTAATCAATACAGAAATGGCTGAGAGAGTGCAGGAAGTAAGAAGATTCAGGCAATGTATCATCTTGCAGAGTTTGTTAAATAAGAAGATATCCTCTACAGTGAACCTAGCTACTGATGGGTTTTCTTAACTCTGTTTTTATGCTAGTCAAATTTTAGTTGTTCACCAACAGTGACTCCGAGCACCTTAGTTTAATTTTTATGCCTTTTGAAGACATTAGGGAGGTGATTGTTTCTGTTAGAGAGATATCTGGGGTAAACAGATTTAATTTAGATTTTCTGGGACTCAGGTACACTTGGACGTTAGAGAAGCAGGCTTCAATGGAGACGAGAGATTCCTAGGCTAGCTTCTGAATCTCCACTAGACTTTTAGCTGTGCAGATAAGTGTCAAGTCATCTGCATGCTGCACAATGGTGGCATGTTTACTGGCTGTGTACAGATCATTAATGAATATGTTAAAGAATAAGTGTCAGAGAATGTATCCCTCGAAAAATTCCTACTATTATTCATTCAGACATTCAGTTATGGTGACTGCTTGCTAGTTTAGTTAGCTGGTTGCTAATTTATTGAATAGTAGTTTCTATATTTAGAAAGTTGCTGATTCAGCTGGTAATTAGTTAGTGACTTGTATGCTATTTGCTTAACTAATCATCTTTGGGTTTAATTACTTTCTTATTAAATATTTACGTGTTTGGCCATTTCCACTGGTATGGAGGGATAAAGCCCTAATTATGACTTGATTGATCTGGATTTGATTAGGAGCTGGTAGTGGGAATGAAAGAGTGAAGCTATTTGACCAACTTGTCTCTCTTTGTTGGTGGTGGGTATGTGGGGTGCATGGTCAGGTCATTCAGTCCTCACTGTAGGGCTTCTGGTGGAGACCAGAGACTACATGGTAATGCTAGCTTTGAAGGGGGGCAGGACAATCATGAGTGGTTATGCCACTCAGGAAAGTGAGCAACATGACCTCTTGGCATACCTCTCAACTGTACAGATTTTTGCAGAATGTCCAGATTTTGCACTCACATTTTTGGTCCATTTTTCATAAGATTGTGCTTTTCTGGCAAATTAGTGGCAAATCATTAAATACTGAAGTTATGAAATAATGACAAACATTTGAGTTCCAGACTTCATATCCTTTAGAAAATTAACGCTAATGCAAAACCCATTATTCTATCAACTTTCTAAGTTTGTAAGAGCAATGTTTAAAAATTGTCCCTATTTTTGGTCTTTTGTCCCACTTTTATTTATGGCTTTGGTCAGATTTATTGCCTACGAGATTGAGAGGTATGCCTCTTGGATGCCCATTGCTGCTGAGCCCTGACACTGCTTAGAAATACAAAACATATCCTTGTGAATGACACCACTGCTCTCCTTCAGAAAGGAATATATAGCTCAGAAGACTCTCATCCCTTGGGGGATGAATGGGGCTATAGTGCAAGGCAGGGAGGGTACCTTGGTAGTCATGAGTGCAGGTGAAAAATAGAGTAGAAATATATTCACTTGTTATCTTTTTATTTATTTATTCATTTTTGAGTCTTTTGATTCACTACCTAACTATTCAGTTGCTGGATTCACTTACTTATACAGATGATACAGATTCATGCATGGCAGATGCATAAGAGAAGATTCATAAATGACCAAGTAGAACAGGACAAAACCAGGACGAGAGTAACGGTTAGATAACAAGAGTTAAAATGTTTATTCTTTTGAAGAGTTTTACCCATATACTATCTTAAACCACTTTAACTTGCTCTGTAAATAGAAATGATCTGAAAGAATGTGCTACCAGTGAAGTGGCCAATATTATCTGTAATCCTCTGTTCAATATTACATGTATGTTGTATATTAGATATACATATATTTATGTCTTTCTAACTGTTTGGAGCTTTTCTCCCCAGGCCTCTACTGAAAAAGGATATGTATCCAGTTAGACTAGCCCGGTCAACAAATGTAAAATAAATAAATAAATAAATAATAAACTACAGCGGTGATACAGTGGGCAGTCTGAAAGAGCCTTTCAATTAGATGTCTGCAGTACTGGCTATTTATTGGTCTGCAAAAGTAGACAAGGTATAAAAATATGACAAGATTAAATGTTGGCAGCAGGGTCTCCCAAGTGAGAAAGGCAGAACATGCTTTGAAAATATTTTTCCCACCATGACCAGAGTAAGTGCTACAGGCAGAAGCAGAAGCAATGGCAGCATCATTGTAAACAGTAGTTGGGTTGGGGAGAGGCAAATAGCAGAGGAAGATGTCAAAAGGCTTAGATAACAAGACAGAACCAGGCCAATGTCAGTGAGTAATCGATGACTGATGAAGAAACTAAGAGGATGGGAACAGGCTTAAAAACAGTTTTGAGGCAATGTGGCAACCAAGAGAGACGCTGGGAGGAGTAACAAGAAGAAACGAGAGGAGTAGGAGATGCAAGAAAGTGAAGCAGACAAATTAGGTATGTTAAGAAGGTGGTTTTAGGTGTTATTGGGAATTGACAAGAGTAGAATAATACACAGGGTACGAAGGATCAGCTAGCTGTAAAAGGAGCAGACTGGTAGGGATAGAAAATGTTAACAAGGAAATCAAGTTTTTGGTAGCACAGATGTCAGGGAATACAGAGATTGTGGAACACCAAGCATGGAAATATGAGAACAGAGGATGAGGCGAGAATATCACACATGGGGCAGAGGATTAGTGAATATGGAAGCAGTGAGACAAGAGAGACACTGCAGAGGTCTAGTAAGTCTCCATATATTTCAAGTGCAGAATCACCAGAGAAGCATTTGTCAGAAGAAGTAAAACAACAGATAGCACAGGTGAGTACAAAGACCTGTTGTTATTACTGAACTATTCAAAAGAGAAAGTTATGTAGAAGGAGAAAAAAAGAGATGTCAAAGTGGTGGAGCAGATAAAGAAACTATTAGATTATCACAGGGGAAATGAATAATAGAGTTTACAATACATGTAGATATCATGACAAAAAATAACCCAATTATGACAAAGAGCAACTGGTCATATCAGTACCAATTATCAAAATGTGGGCTAAAAGACAAGGGTTATATTGTCTAGAACATGTTCACATGCCAGAAGAGTATTCAGACAGATTTACCATGGGACGAGGTGGGCATGTCACTGCTGTTCCTGGGCATTTTTGGAGACAGAATGTAGAATGCTGACTATGGTGTTTCTATAAGCAAGTGAGACTGGTAGGTTGACAAATGGGCAGGACATGCAAGTCAAATGTGAGGATACCCCATGCTGTTTCAAGCAGTGCTGGTTTTGACACTTATATCTGGCCTATATGCCTGAGATGTGTGTGTGTGTGTGGGGGGGGGGGGTCACACAGCTTCACTTATAAAAACAGGAAGAGGATATAGTGGCTGATCTGGGGGATATTCTTCACTGGTATGGATAGAAAAAACAGTGCCACAGATCAGATAGTACCTAGATAAGGAAACAGACAGAATGCAGGAGCTGGGATTTACAATGGAGTTTGTGATACCATTCAAGGGACATCAGAAAAGATTTGATGTGGATATCTTAAAAATCAGCTAGAATGAAACTGAAAGATTTATGAAAAAATGGTGAGCAAGGAACTGCATATGGGAAAGGTGAAGGGATCATTTTTAATAGCATCATACAAGAATTTAAGAGTTTTCTTCCCCCCACTGGAATTGGTGCCAAAGACAGCACCATGGGAACTTATTCATCAACTCTCATTCCCACAAGGGGCATCCAGTAATGATGCCCTGCTGGAAGAGGATACCACAGTGTCCTATCTTTTGATGAGACATTGTATATTGTGAGATCAAAAGAAAAAGGGGCACCTATGGCTAAAACAAATATCAAATTGGCCTTACATTTGCTGCTCATTACAGGATAAAATCAGAAGCTCTTAGGTTTTAAAATGGAGGGGCATTACTACATAGATTGCTGTAAGCCTATGGGACATATGATGGCTTGTGCAGTCTTTCAGAAGATGAGTTCATCCTGGAATGAGTAGCATAGCAGGCTGTGCAAGAGTGGCCAGTCACCCATTACCTAAAGGTGACCAGTCACTCATTACCTAGACCCTTTGTGTTTGTCAATTTAATAGCTTGAAAAGACTGACAGGTTTGGAGTACCCCTATTTGTCTGGTTTGGAGTACCCTTGTTTGTCCTACTGACAGAATTGTCAACAACATATTTGCTTTCTATTCACTGAGATTGACTTGAATGAAAGGATTTTCCATTTACTGTTGGAAAATATAAGCTCCAAGATACAACAGCAGGGGCAAATGAGACAAAGAGAACATATCTAAAAGTGTTATAGAGCTTAGTAAGGCTGATGAACAGAGACATTTCAAAAATGGGAACATTTTTCAAGAGGAGGCTGGCATTGAGAAATAGGGGTGAACTAAACTCCACCATAGGGAGACATTAGCTAAAGAAATGCAGAAGGATTTGGGAATGTGGTCATAATTTTTTGAGTTGCTCAAAAAGGTGTTGTGACAGCAGAAGGCTTTAAATTGGAATGACAGTTATTAACAGATGCAGCTGAGGGCAATGATTTTGGAGTGGTATTTAAAGGGAAATTGTTTATGGACAGTTGTCTTAAATAGTGGGAAAAGGCAGACATTCGGACATCTATTATGGAGCTAAAGGTTTATCCACTAATGCATATTTGGCACAAAGAGCTGCAAAACAGACACATCCTGTTTAAGGCAGACAACATGGGGTTGGTTAGCAATGAACAATTAGTTAGAGAGAATTGGCATTGCTGAATGTTTAATGAAGGTATTGTCTTAGACTGTATGTAAAATAACATAAGTTTCTGAGTACTACCCATTCAAGGTATAGATAATGCTACTGCTGACCCACTTTTTCATTTTCAGTGGGACAGATTAAAGAAACTAGTGTCAAACACAGACAGGATGCCACATAAGATCCCAGAATGGCTGTGGGAATTAATGATGTATCCAAGAATGAGGTCAGTGTACAGGAAGCATATCAGCAGATTCATTAGGACAAAGACATGCAAGGGGTGGGCCATACACTGGCTAGTGCCAGTAGTACAGCTGTTGAAGTTTATACTTAGCCTGAAGCAGGGAAGAGCTCCAGGGTGCTTGCCTGGGACCCACGCTGCAGCAATTAGCTCAGGGATGGCAAGAGACTGTCTAGATGTTCACATTATGGAAGATGTTGAAAGGATAGTCTGGGACACAGTTCAGGTATGAAAGATAAGCACAGACCAATGGGTCCCAGTGATATTAAACATCTATGGAAAGTCCTAGGGAGTGTATGCATCTCAGAATAATAGGCAAGGCTCAAAAGACAAACCCACCTCCATAGGTATCATAAGGGATAAGAAACTAAGAGTAATGCTACTCAACGCCAGAAGTCTAAACCTCAAGATGCACGCATTCGAAACTCTCCTTAGCATGCTGAACATCGATATCTGTGCAGTAACAGAAACCTGGTTCAAGGCTCCTGAGAGCACCCCAGCACTACCAGGTTATACCTCATACCATGCTTTTCGGCCCCAAAACTTGGACCGAACCACAAAAGGAGGGGGAGTATCAATATTCGTCAAAGATACCCACACCTCCAGGTTGGTGGCACAGCACGAAGCATCAGAGACTATCCATGTGCAACTAACAGTGGGTAAAACTGCCTTCCAGTTTATAGCCTGCTACAGACCACCCTCCCAAACCCAGGAACCCCACTCGGCCTTCCTGAGAACACTGGAAAATATGAAGGTCTCTCCAAACACCATTATATTGGTTGACTTCAACTACCCAAACATAGGCTGGGAGCATTACTCTAGCTCCAACACCCTAGCCCAAAGGTTCCTAGAATTTATAAACTCAAATGCTATGGAACAACTTGTTACGACTCCCACAAGAGGGGAAAACGTACTGGACCTGATCATCACCAACATGGGGACTCTATGCTTCAGACCAGAAGTATATCCCTCACTGGTAAGATCAGACCATAAACTAATCTCACTGGATATTCACATCCCGACTCCACCCCCTGTCCTGAAAACCACAGTGAAAAACTTCTCTAAAGCAAATTTCACACTCCTCAAAACCGAGGTGGAATACTTCAAAGCCCCCGGGCCTGTGGAAAATACGGCCCAGACCGCAGAATCCTTTATAAGCGCATTCTATGAACACCTTCAGGAATGCATGGATCATGCAATCCCAAATAAAAACAAGACCCGATCCTCCAAAGGCAGATGTCCTGTATGGTGGACACCAGCCATAAACAAACTATACAATAGAAGGAGGAAGCTACTACATGATAGAGCAAAATCCCAAAAAGGGAAGGCATCTCTGATCAGTATTAGCAAAAAACTACAGGCACTCATAAAATTGTCTAAGGCCAGCTTCGAGAGAAAAATTGCACAGGACACTAAGGATAAGTTATGTTAGGAACCTAGGTGGGAATTCCCAGATATGCTCAGAATTAGTCCAAAATGACAAAAAATACACCGAACCCACAGACATTGCCAACATCCTAGCTGACAGGTTCAGCACAAACTTCTCCACCCCCCTCTCCACCAAAAAGGCAAATATCTATCCCAGCAGAGTGCTGTCCCCCTGACATCTCAGATGCTCAGGTAAAAGCTGCCCTCTCCAAAGCAAAAAACACAGCATCAATGGGACCAGACGGTGTCCCGGGCTGTGTCCTACATGAACTCCAAGAAGAGCTAAACCCAAACATGAAACTACTGTTCAATATCATCCTTACTACAGGATATGTACCCAAAGAGTGGCGTACAGCAACAGTGGTCCCTCTCCACAAAGGTGGTGCCTCAACGGATCCTGGAAACTATCGCCCCATAAGCCTGACTAGCTTGGTCTGCAAAGCTATGGAAAGGATCATCATGGACCTCATAAATAAAGATATTGGGGACCTACAGACACTGGATCCTACCCAGTTCGGATTTGTTAAGGGCAGATCCTGCCTCTTAAACCTGGTTGATTTCTTTGAAACAGTCACCAAGGCCATTGACGAGGGAAGGTGGTCCACACAGCCTACCTGGACCTCGCAAAAGCCTTCGATGCAATACCCCACTCAGGCATTATAGATAAGCTCACCAGCTTAAATATAAACCCCTATGTCACTAGATGGGTTGAAAACTGGCTCAAGGACAGAACCCACATGGTTAGAATTGCTGGAGCCATGTCAGACTCCAAACCAGTTACAAGTGGCGTCCCACAAGGCTCAGTCCTGGGACCTCTCTTGTTCGGTATATATTTCTTGGAGGTACAGGCCAACACGGAAGGACTGTGGCTGACCAAGTTCGCAGATGACTGCAAACTGGGCGCCATAATCGACTCTCCAGCCGACACAAGCATCCTCCAAAAGGGCCTCATAGAAACAGACAACTGGTGCCAGAGCCATGGCCTCAAGCTAAATGCCAAAAAGTGTATAGTCATCCCTTTGGCAAAACAAAGTGCCCACAAATTACCACATAGGTGGTAATCCATTAAGTACAGAAGAAGTAATTAGGGACCTGGGGACCCAAGTTGATAGCAATCTCTCATTTGACAACCACGTGGCCAAAGTGGTTAGAAAAACATTTTATATAGCCCACCTAATCATGAAGGGATTCACATCTAGATCAGCGGAGGTCATTGTGCCTCTTCACTCATCCCTCATCAGGCCTATAATTGTGTACAATGCCCCTTTGGGATGTACCTTACCAGACACCTGCAGCAACTGGAAAGACCCCAAAAGTACCTCACCAAGAGGATCAAAGGGCTCAAACAGATGCCATATGCTGCCTGGTTAAAGAAACTCCAGCTCTACTCAGTGGCATACCACCTGCTCAGAGGCGATCTGTGCCTGACGTATAAAGCCATGTCCAACCCGGAATTAATGGACATGCTGCACCTCAGAAAATCTAAATCCCATCGAGCTACGCGCTCGAGAGACTTGAACCTCAGCACTGAAATAAATAGGACATGCTGGAGGGACAGATTCATAACCCAGAGGCTCCCTTCACTCTGGAATAAAATCCCAGTCCAGGTTAGGCAGAATCCCTCATTGACTCTCTTCAAGAGGAATCTTGATGAGTGGACGGGAGATCGTAGGTTTACCCCAGGTATCACTTCTGTGTCACTGTTAGACAGAGGCACAGTATACTAACCTCAAAAAGGGCATAGCAAAATTAATTTAAAATGGGTGGGGAAAGCCAAACACACTCTGGCTAGGCTTATAAATGCCCTAGGGCAGATAGCCTAGTGTGAACCTATGAACCTATGAACCTAAGAATAATATTTTTTTTTGTTATTTAGAACAGCATATTTACTGGCCATGTGTAATGTAAATAGCATACCAAAGCTAATGCAATGGTGTAAGCATGTGAAACCAACTTTGGTGATTGAGGCCACTGAGGTCAGGATGGATGTGGACAGCATGCCGGTACGCATTAAGATGAGCAAGATAGATCAGAGAGGGAGAGGGATGTGGCATTAGTTTAGGCAGTAGGCACTAAATGAGATAAAATAGTGGACTGGGACAGTCATGTATATTAGGCCAAATCAAGATGTGCTGTTCTTGTGTCACGTAGATGGCTTCTCTTCTTTGCTTACCAGCTGAAGAAAGCTCTGGATACTCTGGGTCTAGATAACAAAAGACTGCCAACTCATTCCGTTATTACTGGGGAATTTTCATGTGCATATGTAAGAGGGTCATCAGATGGAAAAATAATGCAGTTAGATATGGAGAGCAGGGCTATATTAAAGCTGTTAGGCCTCTGTTCTGCTTACCAAAGTTTATTTTCCAGTTGCCAAGTTGTGAGCTGGGAACTAGGTATTCATTTATCTTTTCATAGGTTCATAGGTTCATAGGTTGATACTAGGCTATCTGCCCTAGGGAATTTATAAGCCTAGCCAGAGTGTGTTTGGCTTTCGCAACACTTTTAGATTATTTGACTGTGCCTCTGTATAGTAGGTCACAGAAGATAGCCCTTTTAAGGTTAGTTTACTGTGCTTCTGTCTAGCAGGGACACAGAAGGGATCCCAGGGGAAAACCTACGATCTCCCATCCATTCGTCAAGATTTCTCTTGAAGGGGGTCAGTGAGGGGCTCTGCCTAACATGGATTGGGATTTTGTTCCAGAGTGAGGGGAGCCTCTGGGATATGAATCTGTCCCTCCAGCATGTCCTATTTATTTCTGTGCTGAGGTTTAAGTCCCTGGAGCATGTATTATTCAAGCTGAAAATTTTCTAAGCTGAGGATGAGCAAACTAGGACTGAGTCAGTAAGTGATGTGTTATTGATAGCTGTGTGCAACAGGTTTACAATTTAGACAGCTACAAGATATCTTTGAGGGTCAAGTTGAGAGACTGCAAGATCTGACATTTGAGTAAAATATAGGGAGAATTACATTACTAACTGTCCGCTGTTCTTATTAGAAAAAGAAGCTGAAGGCATGTTGATACTTATATATTACAGAGGTAGCCTAAAGTTTAGTTAATTTGGTCAGATATACCAAGGAAAGCCTGGAGGGCAGCTAGGGACAACAGCACAGTAGGAAGGGTCAGTATTCATAAATAGGTTTGTCAGGAAGAAAGTAATGTCATTTGGTGGGGAAGTGGTTCAGCATCCAGACATCTATGAGAAATTAGCAGAGCTGTACAGGTAGGATATGTCCCACTTATCAAAATAAGGCATGAAATATTTGTCCAGGATGTACAGAGAGGCCTTTCTGAAATTTTACTAGCTGCAAGGGGCAGTCTTGCATGTCTAATTTTATAGTGGCAGCTGCTGGTAGGAGACACTGGTTGAGACCACTTGGTCCCCTTCCATCAAGCAGGCTGAAACCACCCCTGGTGCCTTAAGGATATGGTTGAGGGAAAGACCCTTGAAAGCTCTGCTGAGCTGCAGGCAGGCAGGCTGGAAAGCTAAGGTCTGGGACCCGCTGATGGTTGGTTTCACTGGCTCCTTCAATCATATGTGTTGCAATCTCTTCTGAATGCACTGATTTTCATGATTTCCTGGTGCTCCTTCCTCATATTAGCCCAATTGACACTGCGGTGGTGGTGCTGCGGTAGCGTTGTCGCCTCAAAATAAGACATTGTCCGTTTCGATTCACAGCTAAAGCTTCTTCTGTGTGGAGACATGCATGAATGGGCGTACCTTTGTTGAAGGATGTGTGTCAGGGCCGGCAACTCGGCACATAAAAATCTACTGCCAATTATTAGCAGACTGGAGTTATGCTGTGGCGACCCCCTAACTGGGAAAAGCTGAATGACACAGGAACAGGCTTTCCTTCCAAGTAATTTCCTTTGTGAGTATCTGGTGATTCATCATGATTTATATTGTTTGGAATTTAATTAGTAATTAGTACAAACTGATGGAGGGAGGTTGGTGTAATGGTTAAGGTGATTACCTTATAGACACAAGGTACAGTGTTTGATTCTCACATGGGATAAATGGATAGGCTTAAAATGGCCCACAAGGGCATTTAGCATAGTACTAATCTATGATTCTATTTAGTGAGATAAACGAAAAGCCTGTAAGCATGCATTTAGGACTTTAGTCACAAATAAGCAATCAGCTTCTCAACGATATAATGCTAATACTTATGATAGCCAGCTAATGTCACTAAGTGTCAAACGTACTGTTTACAAGCTGTGAGGCTGTTACTAGACATGCAGTCCAGGAGACAATTAAGAAGCCTGGACCAGTTTTTAACTGCCCCAGAGCACTGTCAGTTTAAATGACTTGCTCTGCGTTACATAAAACCCTGATGACAGGAAGCAGCTCATAGCCTTAATCGTATATGCTGCCAGACTAACTCTTAGCTTGTGTTGGGACTGAACCTGTAATTTTTGTGTTATTAACAGGTCTACTATGAAACACCAATCTCCACAATGCTGAGCAACTGAAACACTGAAAAATAATGCCTGAAACACAGAATGGTGAAAAAATAAAAACATTTTTTTTGCAGGGGCAAGCCCTACCCTCACCCAGCTACACAGATGGACCAACTCAAAGAAGGGAGAAATCTTCCAAAAGAAGTGAATCATTACAGGCAAACAAGTAATGATTCCCTACAGAAAGCTACAAATGATGTTGTGCTCTTTGGCTTTTTTTTTCTTTGGGATGTTGACACTCGAGGAATTTCACCTCAACCACTTGTAGAGCAGCCATTATTAATGACATGCTGTAACAGCTGAGCTAACCAGTACAACTGACAATGCTCAAAAGAAAGCATTATGTAATACTTAATAGGTTCATAGATTAGTTAACTGCCCTTGCGAGCCATTTTAAGCTTAGCCAATTACCCCTTGTGAGACTCAAACGCTGCATCTTATGCGTGTAAGGCAAACACCTTAACCATTAGGCCACCCTCCCACTCACCAAAGTGAGTTCTAGCTGAATGTTAAGGTCAGCATCTGTTAGTTTGTAATAGTACATTTGCAGTCATAAGGGAGTGAGACTTTTAACCACTGGCAATGAATCAGGTGCAGCAATAGGTTTCTTTTAGGTGGCTTCTAGGTTTTCTCTAAACTCATTATAATCCACTAGGAATGAATATTAACGTTCTCCAATAGCAAGGCTGAAGGGAGGTCTAGGTAAATCCTAAATGTGTTTCTTTCTGGGCTCAAATGTAGCATGGAGGGGTTTTGATCCTCAGTTTATGCTTAAGGAAAGGCCAGTAGGTTTCAGACAAAAGGAGTGTGGGAGAAACATATTAATAGAAATAAGGTGATAAAGATAAAAAGCAAAACAAAATCTGTGGAGTTTATGGCATAAGTAATTCTTATCCACTAACGGAGATGAGTTTATTTTTCTGTATTTCTGCACCCCATGCTAAACTGGTGAAAAAAACAACTTTTTCAAATGGGTATTTACATTATAAAAGTTGCCACCCACTGAAGTATAAAAAGAGAGTTTAGTTAAAGGGAAATTTGTCTGAATAGGTTTATAGATTAGTACTAGGCTAACTGCCCATGTGGGCCATTTTCAGCCTAGACAACTACCTCATGAGAGAATCAAAGCTTGCAAGTTGTGTTTGCAAGGTGAACACCTTAACCATTATCCCACATTAGTTAAGATGACTTCTGAATATGAGTTCTTTGATCTTAGGATCATAGGAGTTTACTAGGCTAATGACCCTGGGGCCCTTACAAGCCTAGCCAAGAGTTTATCTCCAAAAAAGAAACATCAGTCAGCACCTGTCACCCCTGTCAATGGGAGACAAAGGTGGAACGCCTAGGACAAGTTTGTGGTTTCCCATCCACTCATCAAGGTTGCACTTGAACAGGGTCAGTGAGGTACTCTGTTTGACATGTATGGGAAGTCTATTCTAGAGGGGCAGCCTCTGGGAGACAATCCTGTCTTTCCAGCAGGTTTTGTAGATGTCGCATATTAGATTTAGGCCTTTGTAGCAGGTAATGCGCAAGGAGTTAGACTTACAGATATGGAGCATCTCTAGTAGGGCAGGGTCTGATATTGCCTTGTAGGCGAGACACAGATCATCCCTGAGCAATCTGTATGATACCGAGTACAGCGATAGTGATTTGAGCCTGTCCGCATAGGAGAGGTGTTGGAAGCCATGGATTCTCTTTGTGGGATATGTCTGTGGATGTTCCAGTTGGTGTAGGTGTCTGGAAAGGTACATATCAAAAGGGCATTATACTCAATTATAGGCCTAATGAGGGAGGAGTACAGAGAGGTAATAACCTCCTTTTTTTCTGGATGCAATCCCTTTACTTATGAGATGGACCAAGTAAAAGGCTTTTCTGACCACTGCCGCTACATGATGGTCGAATGTGAGATTGTTGTCAACCTGAGTACCCAGGTCTTTCACCATAGGTTGTGTGCTTAGGGGGTTGCTGTCAATGTGGTAATCAGTAGGGGACATGTTTTTGCAGAATACTATGATAATACATTTTTTTTCGTTTAACTTAGGGCCATGACTTTGCCACCAGTCATTTGTTGCTGTGAGACCCACTTGCAGTTGTTAACATCATTTGGGGAGTCAATGACAACACCTAACTTACAGTCATCCACAAATTTGGTCAGCCACAGGGCCTTTGTCTTTGCCTGGACCTCTGAGAAGTAGATGACTAACAGTAGGGGTCCCAGGGAAAATCCCTGGAGAACACCACTAGTGACAGGTCTGCTGTCGGAGGTGGTGGTGCCTATTTTGACCTTGTGGGTCCTACCGGTGAGCCAGTTGGCCACCCACCTGACGAGACAGGGATTTACACCAAGTTGTGTTAGCTTTTCGATGCTGTCCGAGTGGGGGATTGTGTCAAAGACCTTGGCCAAGTCAAGGTAAGCTGTATGTACTGACTTTCCCTTATCCAGGGCCTTGGTGACAGTGTCAAAGAAGTCAACCAGGTTCAACAAACAAGATCTGCCCCTGACAAATCCGAATTGGTTGGGGTCAAGACCATCAAGTGCTTGGAGATTGCCTATGTCCTTGTTTATGAGAGCCATAATAATGCACTCCATGGCTTTACAGATCAAACTTGTCAAGCTAATGGGGTGATAGTTTCCTGGGTCAGTAGTGGCACCACCTTTGTGCAAGGGGATGACAATGGCAGTTATCCACTCTGCTGGAATGAAGCCTGTAATTAGGCTGTGGTTGAATAGGGTGCTCAATGGTGAAGCTAGTTCTTGCTGGAATTGGTGCAGAATACAGCCTTGGATTCTATCAGGTCCCATGGAAGCTGTGTTCTTTGCCTTGGATAGGGCCTTTAACACTTGATCTACCTAAATGTGAGGTGTTGGACAAGTATCAGAGATGTTGAATGTGCCTTTGGGGGGGATGAGGGATGAAGTTTGCACTGAACCTATCAGCTAGTAGGTTGGTTAAGTCAACAGGATCATTGTAAGTGGTACCGTTAAGTACTAATTCAGAACAAACCTGGGCTTTGCCATGGAGGTTCCTGACATAACTGAAGAATGCTTTGTGGTTTCCCTTTGTCTTGGAGACTAGTTTCAATTCATAATTGGCTTTGGAGGTCTTCACTAGTGATCAGATTTGCTTGTTGAGGCTTAGGAGGGAGTTTTTCCAATTTGGAATTTGTTCCTGTTTTACCCTCGGACAACAGTTTCTCCCTTTTGTTGTAAAGCCTGTTGATAGAGGATGCCCACCAGACAGGTTTGTGTTTCCTTGAGGAGCAGGTTTTAGTTCTGTTGGGTTTGGCTGAATCCATGCAGTTGTACAAGTGCTTGTATACTGCATTGGCTTACTGTTCAGCATAGTTATCTGCATCCTCTGAGGGGGGCAGTGGTGTGAAGCTACTAATACCCTTCCTTAGGAGTTTGTAGCCGGCTTTTAAGAAGATTTTAGCCTGGTTATGGCTGGAGGGGTTTGGGTGGGACAGAAGCTTCGAGTGAGACAGACCAATGATCTGATCTCACTAGGGAAGAACATACTGTGGGAGTGGTGCAGCATTCACTCATGTTGGTGAGAACCAAGTCCAGAATGTTATCTCCCCTTGTGGGGGATGAGACGAGCTGGTCTAGTGCGTTAGAACTGATGAAGGCAAGGAATCATTGGGAGAGTGCCTTAGTGCAGGAATAGTTCACCCAGTCTATGGTGAGGTAGTTGAAGTCACCAAGGATCAGGGTGTTAGGGAGTACCTTGATGGAGTCAAGTAGATCCAGGTAGGAGGAGTGGGTGTCCTGAGTCATGGAGGGGGGGCCTATAGCTGGCTATAACTTAGATGGGTGTCTTGCCAACTCTCAGTTGCACCTGGAGTAATTCCAGTGCGTCATGCTGGCAAACCAGTCTGGAGGTGTGCCTGTCATTAATGAAGGCAAGAGACTCCACCACCCTTAGTCTTTCTGATCTCATTTTGGGGTCAGAAAGTGTGGAATGAGGTATAGCCTGTAAGGCAGGGGTGTTCTCCGAAGCCCTGAACCAAGTTTCCATGACCGCACAGACATCGGCATCTTCCAGTGTGAGTAGAGCCTCCAGTGAGTGCATTTTCAGGTTAAGGCTCCTAGCATTAAGCAGCATGACCTTCAATTTGCTTTTTGACAAATATTTTATGTTGGAAGGTTTGTCTTTGTGACATAGCCTAAAAAAGGCACAATGGCAGAGGCAAGAGCCTTGGCCAAGATCTGGAACCTCGGGGGTGACAGGTGAAGGCCATCTCTGGCAAAGCATTGAGGCCTGTCAACCACATCATCCCAAGCAGACAGAAACTGGATCCCCTTTGAAAGATACTAGAAACTAAGCCAATTGTTGAAGTCAATTATTTTTTGCTGGTATTGTGATATCATTCTTGGTGAAGGTAGGATGCTGCTTAAGGCTAGGTCATACCTGCCTGGGACACATACTCTGAGAGCTCAATCATGTCTCTCTTCATATAGTCCAGGGAGGTACATCTCAAGTCATTCACACCAATATGGACAATGACAGAGTCATACGTGTACCTGTTTTGGAGAGACTTAAGTGCATGCGTGACCTGGTGGATTCTGGCACCTGACAGACTGACCATGACTTTCTCCTTGTCGAGCCTGGTGAGGGGGACATCGGTGTGTCTCACTACTGAGTTGCCAATGACTGGTATGTTTGGTTTATTGTTATGGCTTATGGGCTGCGTTGGCTTATTGTTATGCCTAACAGGCTGTGTTTGTGAGACACTGGTGTGTTGTCAACTGTGTGTGATGTGTTTGGTGTTGTGTGTGGAATGTTTGCGAGTGTGTTTTGGAGGTCTCTGTTGTTTAGGTAAGTTTTTATTGAGGACCTCTACATAGGTGAGTGTATGTTGTTCTTGGCTATGTGATGTGGGTGGTGTGGTGTTTGTGCTGGCAATCTCCCCTTTGTCAGGAGTACTGACTGTGGTGCAAGGCAGCATGGACTCCAGGTTACTGATGTAGATGCATTTCTTGCAAGTAGAAGAATTATGTGGTAGGTGACGGGGACTGTCCTTGAACATAAGGCAGTTACTACACTGTCTCAGTATGCCCATATTGACAAGGCTGGCAGGAGAAACTGGTGGGAATTGTCCAAACATAGTTTTTTTGAATACTTGGCGGACTTATGGAGGGTGGGTTTTGATAAGGGTTTGTCCACAAGAGTGTAGACCACAAAAACCTTAAATGTAAAATAACTAACAGAGATGAGTTTATTTTTCTGTGTTTCTGCAGCTCAAGCTAATCTGGTAAAATGGCCAACATACCAGAAGCCTTAACATAGAAAAAAATTAAATCAAACTAATTACCAAGTACCAGCAGCTTTTAACTATCTGCAAACACTGGAAATACATTTCTGTTTACTTTTATTTATTTTTCTGTGTAGTTAGGAGGTGTGTTAACTGGTGGTTAGTTGCTGCTTACTTCTAGACAGAATTAGCCAGATGTTCAGGTAAATATTCTACTGGAGTCATGTTTGCAAACTGAAAGCAGTGAGGGAGGGAAGCAAATTTCCAAACAATTTATCAGGCTGTGTCCATGAGACAATGATGTAATGTTATGCTGTAATAAGACTATTGCATTGACCAAAAGAGGTTACATGTAAGTCAACTACATCCCATCCTGTTATTTATTTCTTTTTTAAGTTGATGCCTGTACTGATTTAATCAAGAGCATTTTTAGCCATGACCTGGGCCATTTATGCATAGAACAGCAATAAAATACATTGATAAAAAAAGTATATTGTACGGCATATATGTACATGGGATTTCCAAGATCTCTAAAGACAATTGCAGAGCATACATATACATGTAAAATAACATAATTTATCTATCATGGTGAACCTCCCTCAAACTTCTGAAAATTCACTGAGCTTCCCTTAGTTATCAAAAAATACTTCAGATTTCTTAATACAAAAATAAGCTGCCCTGTATAAAAGTAGACTTACCCCCTAACACAAAATATACACACAGTCTTGAGATACTCAATATCTTAGTGCACTATTTTTTTATTTATATTTTATTTATTTATGATTTGCTATTAATTGGCAACAAATGCACATATTCATTGCATTTACATTACATTTAGTCTAACCCACATAAAATGAATACTGAATTGTTAATATTTTAAGTACGTATTCTTTTTGTTGCCTCACAGCAAGAGGTTCTCTTGTTCGATTCTCGGCTGGAGTGCCTTCTGTGTGGAGTCTGCATGTCCTCCCCGTGGTCGAGTGGCTTCCGAAAGACATGCGTGAATGGGTGTGCCTTCGCTGAAGGTTGGGTGTCGGGCTGGCAACTCGGCACCAAAAACAAAAAAAATCTGCTGCCAATCATTAGCAGACCGGAGTTCCCGGGAAAAGCCGAAAAGACAAACATTCTTTTATGATTTGTTTGGGACTCTCCTAAAACTGTCTGGGTCCTCCCCAGGGAGGCTAGTCTCACTGTTTGCACTACAGGATTAAAGGATTAGTTGACTGAGTGGTCATTATTTATCATATGACTGCTTGACCCTATTCACCTGCCCAGACCTATTTGAGTTGACACTTGTGACAGACACTGAGGAAAGCAGTAAGTCACTAAAGATGGATTTGCAAAAGTTAAACTTATAGTTGGGAAATGTGTAACTGCAGTGAATGATAATGCCTTATACCTAGGTCCTTGGAATAATGTTATACCCCTCTTACATGAATATGCAAAGTATGGGTCTGTTGTCACTTGTAAATTAAGCAATTATGACTAGTACAGATAATCAGTTCTAGGACCCAACACAGTGCAGGAATATATCCTGAGGTTATTACCATCTACTGGACATGAAATCTCAGAGTTTGCTGCTTGTGACACATCTTAAGGGCAGCATGAAGCCTGTGCATTCTGAACTGAGAAGGATATTGCCCTCTTGGAAGAACTATGGGGTGATAACCCTAGCTGAAGATGTGAATGGTACACAATGGAAGTCTTTTGTCACTGAAGAATAAAACAGAAATGAAGCTATAACTGAGATGTTCCATTACCTTTCCACACAAGAACAGAAGACCTGCATATCTTGTGGGGGAAGTTGTCACCATGGAAGGGTACAGTATCAACAGAGGAAGAAGTCTCAGAGGAAAAAAGAGTAATATTATTTCAAAGAGAGGGTGATCGAGACTTGAACTATGCTGCCATACAGACTGATTAATTATAGTAGTTCAAGACTTCAGAGTAAAGCAAGCATAAGCAAGAGCTATTCAGTTAATGCTGCTTCAGAACCAATTAGATGTGGAACAGGAAACAAAACTTTTATTGCAAGTTGCCATATATGTCTTTTAACTAATGCTTCCTAGATGATCAAATTTAGTGCTCTCTGCAACTTCACTTCATGTCAAATTGCACTATCAAACATTTTGCCATTGTTCACTGCAATGCAATATAGGCAAGGGTAATGTACTCTGCAAAGGTGGCATGGTCAACGCTGACATTACCACACTGCAGGATGAGATGATGAGTAGCTGTTCACAGCTTGCACTCTGACCCATGCAGCTCGCTATGAGATTTGGAGATGATTGCAGTGAGATGACAGTCTATGACTCATTCTTCAAAGTCCAGGTTTCATAAGATGCTCACTAGTCATGGCGATGCTCCAGAAGTAAGCTCTCATATCTGGTTTGGTGCTTCTAAATTCTTCTCAACGTCTAAAATTTCTACCTAAATTAAGAATCGATCAAATCCTTTATATTTGTGGCTTTGCTCCCAGTTACTCTGTTAAGAATTGTGCTAAAGATTAATTGAAAAAACATTGTAATCATCCATGACAGGGGTGACTGGTTTACAGAATTATGTTAAGATCAGATGTAGACTCTGTTCTTAATAATATTAAACTTATTAAGTATATTGTTGGATAAACAGTGTAGCATAGTTATCCTTTACCATGTTGAGAGTCAAGCGGATAAAGTTTCATCTGTTTGATTTGAACTCCCAGATGATGAACTTAATGATCGCGGCTTTGTGTAAGAAATCATTGCTTCTGCAGTTTGCAAATTTGTATCAGCAGTGATACCTTTGTCTCTAAGGAATTCTCTTTATGTTCCAGCTTGTGTGACCACAGAGTTCATAGCTATAAGTCCAGGGAGTATGAGATGGTTTGCTCCACTACAAAAAAGAGTTCATTTTATTTTTTTGTTGTGTTGTGTTTCTGGCGAGTTTAATTAGGTGGGCTGGGTCCTTGTTCTGGTAGAACTGGATGACAAGGATTCATAGTGGGTGTCAGTATCAATATTACAATTATAGCATCTAGAAGTATATAGTTATATAGTCACAGTAACAAATTTATAGAATATGCAGCTATACAGTTTTTATTATAACATGTAGGCTGAACTGCTCTAACCACTTTTTAATAAGCCTTGGAATGTAATTTAAACTATATTCTGCCCATCACCTTTCACACAAGCCTATGGCAGTGCTTCTCAAATGGTGAGGCCAGCCTCCATAGAGATGCACAATCTTGTATCACAACATTCCCAAACATCTATGAAATGCTTGCTTAAACTATTAACTATTCAGTAATAATGCTGTGTGAAATCAAGCTAAATGTAAAAGGATAGCAGTAGAAAAACAATGAATTCGTACATTTGTAGCTGTGGGGAGGGAAAGAGAAGGTTATTTTAGGATTAGGGAGCAGGAGGGGTTTTAGGATTAATGAATGGGAGGGGAATTTCAGGGTTTGAGAGCAGGAATGGAGTTTTAATATTAGGAAGCAACTGGGAAATTTACGTTTAGGGAGGGGATTAGAGGTTTAAGAAGCAATCATGGACTTTAGAGTTAGGGTGGAAGAGTGGCGGTTTAGGCTTAGGAACCGAGCAGTTGGGTTGGGAATTGGGTCATAATTTTAGGTTTAGAGTTTATGTTTTGTTAGTGTTATGTAAGTTATAAGCTCATGTGTTGGGAGGTCTGTATAGAAACAGGGTATCAGTCTAGTGGGAGACAGAGCACTTGCTTTTTCAAGCAAGTGGCAATGAGCAGGTCTAATGCAAGCTACTAGCACACATGTACCTGTAGCAGACCTGTAATAATGTGGTAATCAAAATTTCAATTATCAGTGTAAATCAGTTGCAAATAATGCAGTAAACCAACACTTGCTTATTTCAAGAGTTTGTGTGTGTGTGTGTGTGTGTGTGCGTGTGTGTGTGTGCGTGTGTGCGTGTGTGCGTGTGTGTGTGTGTGTGTGTTTGTGTGTGCATATACACTCACTTATGTCTGAATGTGTTTCTGTACAATGCAGTACATTTTTTTTTTTTTTTTTTGTATAGAGAGACCAGGTACTTTTTTAATACCTAGTGGACACAGATGTTTTTCTGTGGTTGAAGTGAAGCTCAGTCTGGGTTAGTACAATTACCTATGACACAGAATATCTGATAAGCAGTAAAGACTAATTATAATGCAAATACTGCTTAGACTCTCCCTTGACCTCTTTTGCAAATTCAAATGCCAAAACATTAGTAATTCCTAAAAGAGCAAGCTAAAATAGCATGACTCTTTTAAAACTTCATTATCTAGTTCAGTTTTTTTTTGCATTTTGTTCTGAACATGGGATGTGAATAAGTCCAAAAAATGACTCTTTTATGTAAGGCTTCCATCCCAAGCATAGTGCAACCACACCTCTACTATTATTTCTCATCACCTTATCCCTGGCTAAAGATTATCACAAACTCATATCCCGTCTATTCCT
Organism: Protopterus annectens; assembly: GCF_019279795.1. Lineage (NCBI taxonomy): Eukaryota > Metazoa > Chordata > Ceratodontiformes > Protopteridae > Protopterus > Protopterus annectens. Next base: position 89,235,593 of record NC_056744.1, read on the forward strand.
TGACCTTTCTAAGGCTTTTGACACTGTCTCACGCACTCTGCTACTTAGTAAACATGTAGACCTAAACTTCTCCCCTTATATAGTTGCATGGTTCTCTAGCTATCTCCCTGATAGGCTGCAGTCAGTATGATGGGGCTCAGCACTAGCTACCCCTCTCTCAGTAAGAACTGGTGTTCTTCAAGGTTCCATTCTTGGATCTCTACTCTTTAATATCTTCACCAACTCACTCCACTCCTCTTGTCCTCAGTCTAACATTGTCCAATACGCAGATGGCTCTACACTCATAACTATTGCTAATTCCACCCTAGCACTCCTAACAAATACCCAGACATCTTTCAACTCAGTAGAGACATGGCTCACTAATCATCAGCTCATACTCAACCTTAGGAAACAAAATTACTACTCTTTCTACCTAAATCTGCAAATTACATTAAACTTTCCTTCTCCATAAGGTCCCTAAACAATACTCCTATAGAAGTCGAAACTAGCACAAAACTCCTTGGTATTACCATTGACAACCAACTAAAATTCAATCCTCACATTAACAATTGTATCAAAAAAAACCCACCAAAAGCTAGGAATACTGTACAGGAACAACAAATTCCTAACTACTGAAGCTAGGATTTCTCTTACCCATACCTATTTTCTACCATGCTTAACCTATTGTTCCCAAAGGGTTTATATTAAAAGAATGAATGTTACAAATTGCGAACACTCAAATGAGCAAAATGCCACAGCTCGAAGTTTTTTTTTTTTTATCGCAGTACAGTGAAGATCGGAATATTTCCCCTTTCTTCACTGTAGTGCGATCTCGGAATTGGAATATATATTTAGTGGGGGTGTGGGGGGGGGCACAGCCCCCCACAATAACGTTTTCAAGTTGCAGCATTTTCGCTCATCTGAGCATTCGCAATTTGTAACATTTGTTATTTTAAAATAGACCCATTCCCAAATACTCACAAATCTGAACTCCTCCCTACTTACCAAATTAGAATCAACCTACTACAAAATACATAGATTTGCAGCTCAACAAACATAAATCTCACAACTGTCTCTCTCTAAACTACCCGAACTGGCCCAAACTACCTCACCAGTTCCTACAATCTCAACTCCAAATCATACACTCTATCATATATCAGCCTGATTTATGCCCAAGTCTATCTTCTCTCATCTCTCACTACCCCCCTACCAGACTTCTCTGAAGCTCAGCCCAAGACCTACTAAAAATCCATAAACCCAAATCCAACACAGGGTGCAGCTTATATAGCTACCACCCCTCTACTGCTTGGAACAAACTCCCACTATAAATAAGGTCGCTGACTCACCCCAAACAATTTAAGCTAGCAACCAAAGACCACTTTAAAAAACACTGGTCCTGCCATTGTACTCACCCTCCCTGATTATTACATACCTTTTATAGTGCAGTCAAACTAACTTACTAAAACTTAACATTAACTAATTTGTCCTATGCTTCCTATGCAACCTCCAAAGCTTCTTCTGTACTCTGCTCCCTGAAATTCTTTTGTAACCTTTTAAGTTTCTGCTACTCTGCATACAAAACCTTATATTTACTCAACTCTCTTTTTAAACCGAAACATACAACTTATTCTACTTTTTTAACATTCTCCTTTTTGTTTATAGTACTGTTTTATCTGTCAACAATATACATGTGTGTAGCTTACATATTTTAACTACCAAAATTCTCTATTGCTATTTTTATTGAAATGTATCTGTATTGCTATTTTATTGCATTGTATATCTTTGGAGCTTTTCTCCCCGAGCCTCTGCTGAAAAAGGGCAATAGCTCAGTTGGACACTCCCAGTCAACAAATGTAAAATAAAATAAAATAAAAATAAATAAAATAAAATAAGCGTTCACAGTTGCCTTCATTATAGGTGAATATGATTGCTGCTCATCCTCCTCTAGAGGTTAGTTATGGCATCATACTTTCTGTTAGACCAAGTGCTTGAAAACCGTTGTGTACTATCTGAAAGATTGGCTAAGCATCCCATTGAAAACAATATATAACTTATTACAAGGTATGCTCACTTTAAAGTTAGTTATACTAGATGGGGCTGCAGGAAACAGCCACTGCATGAGGGTGCAAGCAATTTCTTCACAACTTTAAAAACTTCAGTGGATTGCCATTTGATGTTTGAGATTCAACCAAATGTTCTTTGAAGTGCAAGGTGTCGATAAAGTGCACTATATGAAAGAATCTAGCCTGCAACAAAGCTTTTCACAAAGGAAATCATAAATATTCCAATTTCATTTAGAGAGTAATTGGATTTATTATTAAAACTTCAGTCACTAACATACAGGGATGCAACCAGTCTGCTGTAAGAGTGCTGATATGTTTTTTCCATTCTCTCTCTCTCTGTCTCTAATGTAGTACATGGGGAAAAAGTATATGGTTCTAGACCTTTACAATAATAGTCATACAGCACTTGCTGTAGTGGATATTATAATTTAAATATAACTTAAATTACTAGTTAAATCAAAGCCAAACATGCCACTTTCTATTTCAAAATAACTAATCAGTGAGTTATATTCCTACTTCCAGAGAACTGACATAAGCAATGTTCCACGTTTTAAGAAATGGCCATTTGTATTTCTAAAGTTTAATATTACATTCGATATAAAATCAGAATATTTAAACTCAAATGACTGAACAATACTTTGTGTATTTCAGGATAGCTTAAAAACATTTTTTGCAGGGGGCAAGCGCTGCTGCGAAAGAAAGGGAAAACCACTGGAAGTGCACCATCAGCTCGCACAATCTAACATACTGTGATAAAGGAAACTATAATATTACTTCTAAATCTTAAAGAAAATAATGCCAGTTATGAAAAATCATAAACTTTCCTTATTGTCAAAATTATAACTGGCAAAATGTACTGGGGAATATAATCAGATCAGTTGTGATTAGATCACTTTTTTTTTTTAGATCACATGTGATTAGATAAAGTGATAGACCACTTGAATGGAATCCACAATACATTTCACCAGCTAAACTGTAACATAGTAACATAAAGCACACTCGGTTATTCCAGAAGTAGTCTTGCCACATTTCCATAGCCGGCCTTAGGCATAGGCCAACTAGGGGGCTGCCTAGGGTGCTGCTCTAACAGGGATGCTTTTCCAGTATTTATTTGGTGCAGGTAGACCAGGATGTGGGCACCGGGTGGAGTGGTGGGGGACACCGTGGAGTCCTTTTGCCTAGGGTACCAGTTGACCTACGGCCGCTCCTGCACACTTCATAATAACTTCATTTAAAGCATGCATTTCGGTTTCACAGTAGTACAGATAGCGCTTTATTTAGCATTAGAGGTACAGATTAGCAGTGTGACTTCGCCCTCCCACATTTGAAACATTAGCACATTACTTGCAGCTTTTTGTTTCACATACGACAGCACATATCTTACTGCAGTTTAAGGTTTAGAAGTTGACAAATCAGCTTTAGATGTTGCATTATTAACTAATAAACATTCTAATAATGTTACCATCTTGTGTGTATGTGTGTGTATGTTCCATGAGTATGCACATAAGAAAAATCTAGCGAGGCTAGACTTTCCACTGTGTGATCCCTTAAACCTCTTGTATTAGAGGCAACATGGGATATATGTAGATGACCCTTTAAGGACATCAGGTGCTTCAACTATATGGCAATTCTGAATGCCTATGACTTTTTTCTTTTTAAGTCTATTAATGGACAAATTCAGGCCAATAAACCCTGAACTTATGCTGTGCTGATGATGCCATAAGAAGGCTGAAACATACATGTCCCACAGCTAGTGGGGTTTGGCTTTATTGGCCTGAAATTGTCCATTAATAGACTTAAAAAGAAAAAAGTCATGGACATTCAGAATTGCCATATAGCTGAAACACCTGATGCCCTTAAAGGGTCATCTGCATATATCCCATGTTGACACATACAAGAGGTTTAAGGAATCACACAGTGGAAAGTCTAGCCTTGCCAGATTTTTCTTTTGGTTTTTACTGATTGTTTTTTCTGTGTGACCTTTTTATTCATTGTTTTAGTTTATGAGTATGTACATAAGTATACTTGTATATATAAGTCCTACCATATAAAGCGACAATTTGTTTTGTCTATATATATATATATATATATATATATATATATATATATATATATATATATACATACAGAGAGAGAGAGACATAAATATAAAAATGCATAGTTAGACACTAACCAAAGTTCTTTAGCAGAGAGTTTTAATAAGAACAGACATTGGAATGACTCAGAATTCTATAAGGTACTGTGGTATACTGTGAGACAAACAGGCATATTTATTTTTCCTGAAACCAATATCAGGTTCCAAATACAGAGACTGATGGGCACTTGCAACTTATTTAAGTTTTAAGAATCTTGAATTTTGTTAAGGAAATATTTTGGGGGTACAGAGAGTGGATATCAATGCCGAGAGTCTAGGACTGCTTTATCGGAGAAAAGGGGTAATTTGTAACAATGCTGCCGCAAGCTTCCCTCAGGAAATAGAAACTGTGAAAGAAACAGCAGTACTATTGTGACTACAAAAGGTTATGGATTATGTTTCATACTTGAGCTCTGTGCATCCTGAATGAATGATCCTTTTTCAGTGATTGCTGATTCAGTCAAATCTGCTACATGAGAAAACCAATTACTACATGAAGCCATAAAATGGGATTTTACAGGGAGTTATTCCTCTCTGCACCCCCCAGTATGGGGAACTTCACCCCAGACCCCCCAAACTTTTATATGTTATCTCCGAGTTACATATTTACAGCATAATTTAATGGCTGTGCTACCTGGAATTAGTTTATATATAAGTCTGCAGGTGTAAGGTATATCCTGTTACAGAAATCATCTGTCAGACATTGGCATTGTTATTTTTATTGTCAGTTTAGATATTTATAAAGTTAGTTGATGTACCAAGAATCCAAGGATCACAATTATTTTACCTGGAATTACAATACACATTTTACATATATAGATATAGGGATATAGTGAATTTCATTAAAACACCCAAATATCAACATTCACAGCATCGAACAGAAAAGGTCAACTTCTCACTAAGCAACAATCTCAGTGCATGTAAAACACAAGTTTAGAAAATAGCATAAAACATATTTATTTGTGGGGGGAATCTCCCTTACATCCCCCATGTGAGGTGCTGCACCCCCACACCCCTGCTAATTATATGTGCTACTCTGAGATTGCACAATGTTGGGGAAAGGGCATAGTTCCCAGTCCCCAGTGATTTTTAATCTCCCACAACTGTTTACCATCTGTGGTCATTTTGAAAACAGGTTGGCAGGACTAGTGTGTGACATTTTGTTAACAAAGAGAGTCTGCTTGTTCTTAGGTACAATAGTCACATACCTGAGAGGACAGCATGAAGAATATGACTAGAAAGTTTCTTAACTGATTAATTACTGTATTTAATTGGTTCCTTTATTTCTGTTGCTGGGGGAATTATCGTTTAATTATTGTTGGTATTTTCTGTCTATTTAATAGTGTTCTTTTTCTGTATTTGAACTGTATACTCCTTGGAACTTTGAGTGTCTGTATGCCAGGGGAATAAACCTTATTTGGAAATCTAGGTCATTCATTTTTTTCTTTATTTATTTTTGCTTGTGGTGGTTTCTAGAACTAAGAATATCTTCACTAGAAATCTGTCAAGTTCCTGCAGATGTAACAAGGAAGTAAAAACAGACTAAAACATATTTCTATGATTGCAATGTTTTTTTGTTTTTTTTTTAACAGTCAAATTTCAATCCTTTGCACATGCATTATGGTCAAAAAATTGTATACTAAGTATTTGGTATTGTTTAATGTTCCAGTTCCTGGCTGTATAAATAAATTCCAGTTTCCTCCCTTTTCCCCCTTTCAGCAATTGCTTGAAAGACACTAACTAAAAACTGGAAGAAAAATATTACACTTCCTTTTTAAATTTTTCTGATGATTTAGGGAGATAAAGCTCTGACTCTGGCCAAGGTCACCCATGCTTGAGTAGTGGAGCAGGTGTCTGAGCAAACTATCGGGAGAGGATGGGATTGAGCAACTGTTGCCAATTTACCAATTTTGAGAGAACAGGTAGGTGGTTCTAAACTGCCAGTTTGGTAATTCCTAGCAGAAACTCTCAGCAGTGTACCGGTGGAGTATGGCACTATGGAGTATATGCTGCTATGGTGCACATATATAAGCTAGGGTGCTCAATGCCTGGAGGGGATATTCCCTGTGGCTGTAGTATAAAGCAGAGCATGGACAGCCACTGAGAGGGAAGTCACTGGCTTGGTGATTCCTAGAAGGAACTCTTGGTAGTGTACCAGTGGAGCATGGCACTATGGAGTATATGCTGCTATGATGCACATATATAAGCTAGGGTACTCACTGCACAGAGGGGATGTTCCCTGTGGTTGTAGCATAAAGCAGAGCATGAACAGCCACTGAGAGGGAGGGGGTGAGGTAGGCCACTCAGGACTAGCAATCTGGCCTGTTCCTACCACTAGACTGTCAATGGTTGGGAATGGACAAACTGGTAGGACTTTCCCAGGCATGGATAAGTGGGTTTAGTTCCGTTGTATTACCTGAAGATGTCTGTCTAGTGCCTCATGGAATGATTCGGTACAGTAAGAGGACCTATCAGGTGATAATCTGTAAGGAGAATAATATCATTAATGTTGTGTCTTTCGGCTTTTCCCGGTTAGGGGTCGCCACAGCGGAACTCCAGTCCGCTAATGATTGGCAGTTGATTTTTACGTGCTGAGTTGCCAGCCCTAACGCACAACCTTCAACGAAGGTATGCCCATTCACGCATGTCTCCACGCAAAAGGTGCTCTAGCTGAGAGTCGAACCGGTCAGCGTCTTACTGTGAGATGACAACGCTACCGCAGCACCACCACCGGGTCTAAAAGAGCATAATTACATTTCAAATATTAGAATAAGTTAGCAATTTTATTAGAGAAGTATGACAAAAGCCCTTAGTGAATTGTTTTATTTATAATTTGAATTGTACTAGTTATCATTCTTTTTTGTTAATATTTATCATTCTTATAATATTTTGGCACTGGAGATAAAACAAAATTCAAAATACATAGGCCCATGCACTGTAAATAGTTATTTAGGACAGTTGTTTGATTTTAGTTGTGCATAGTTCACAGTCTTACTAAACACATCCACCCATCCTTCCACAACTTCTTTTTCCGATTTTTGTACATGGGGTCAGGCTATCATTTTAACAGTGACAATCATCTAGGGTCAGTGTCCATGATTTTGACTTCATGTGTTAGTATTTATTAAATACTATTAGAACTTGTCTAAAAAAGAAAATTAGTAGAAGGGTATTTAGGAGTGCAAGCTGGAAATTGTCAAAAGAATATCTAGATCTAGAAGTGTTTGACATAGTAAGAGTAATAATATCATGGATCCTGCTGGATGTACACAGTAAGAGTAATAATATCATGGATCCTGCTGGAGGTACATAGTAAGAGTAGTGCTGAAGTGTGCATGCATCCCATGAAGGCAACCATACAGACGCTTGCAAGGCTTCCATGGGGTGGGGAGGTTAGGGCACACTCCTCAGTAGCAGTATGACTCTGCATCAGGATTATTGATCTCCTCACCGGCCCCAGATGAGCGGATGTGTTTGAGCCTGAAGGAGACTACGATGACTCTAATATACCTGATGAACAAGAAGAGGAGCTGGTGGCAGCAGATGGTTAGCTGCAAGCAATTAAAAGAAAGAAAAATAAGTAACAGCAAGTAGAAAAAAAGAAAAGGACAGTACAATAAGTACCGCTATAGTAGTTAAATTTTAACTGAATGAGAGATAGATATTGATTAATATATGGAGTTACGTCATCCAGGGTCACAGCTGTGTATAAAGTGAAAAGTACTATAAACTGAATGTGTGGTATTGCTTCTAAGTACAAATTATAAGACACCCCAACATTTTGAAGCAAGCTAAGAAAAATACTGTCCCACCCAAAGAAAAATACATGAGCCCAACTAAAAACACAGCCTCAAATGACCGAGAATGAAGAAACAAGTCGTCTCAAGGCCGTAATATAGAAATAGGTGTTAGGCAGTATTCCAAGAAAAGTAACTTCTGTATCAAGAATTTTAGCAGAAGGCTTGCATTCTCTAGAACTAGAAGGCAGCTAGTTTTTTAGGATTGTACACTGCTGTTCAAAAGGACTGGAAAGTACAATAAAGCAGCAAAAAATATTCATTAAGAGTTGAAGATTTCTTACAGTAACCAGCAAGAAAAAAGGGTGAAAATTGGTCAGGTACAGTTTGTTCTTTGGGATTACATTTTTCCTATAGCTTTTGTATGTTTAAGACAGAGGAATCAAGGCACTTAATAAGGCAACAACTAGTGCACTCATATTCATATTCATATGTTCAAAGGCTCATAGGTTTATTGGAGACTAACGATCAGAAGAGCCTTTTCAAGCCTTGCCATGCATCCCAAATGTATCTAACAAGTATTAGGAATCTTAAGATTATTCTAATAGGAGGCTGCCTCTGTCCATTAGAGACACAGGTGTCAGACCAAGGAAGAATTCCCAGTTCCCCATCCACTGGTCCAAGTTGCACTTAAATTGGATTAAGGAAGAAATCTGCTTCACATGGACGGGAAGCCTGATCCAGAGAAGGGTTAGTCTATGATACATATACCTCTCCCTCCTACATGTCCTTTTCATTTCACAAGCAAGGTTTAATTACCCTGATTGGGTAATTCTCACACTGTTTGTTTTGTGGATATGCAGATGATCCATCAGACTGGGATCCAAGGATGCCTTGTATGCCAGATATTGAACATACCCCAACAGTGTGTAGGTGACTGAATAAAGAGATAGGACATTGAGGCGATCTGTGTATGACATGTTGTTTACACTCTGTATCCTTTTTGTGACAAACCTCTGTGGATGTTCTAGTTGCTGCATGTGTCTGATCAGGTACATACCAAAGGGGGCATTGTACTCAGTGATAGGTCTGATGAGGGCCAAGTACAATGGAACGATTAGTTCCTTGGACCTAAATGCCATACCCTTGCTTATAAGTTGCATAACATTGAATGATTTCCTTACTACTGTAGACATATGATGGTCAAATGCCAGGTTATTGTCTACATGCATTTCCAAAGCCCAAATTACTGGGTCTACTCTTCAGGTGTGTTATCAATGAGGTAGTTTCCAGGGGTGGCCAACTTACTGAAAGATACTACTATGCATTTTTTGGTACTGAGTTTTAGACTATGACTCTGGTACCAGTTATTTGTCGGAGTCAGCATTTCTTGGGGTGGTGGTGCTGCAGTAGCGTTGTCGCCTCACAGTAAGACGCTGTCTGGTTCGATTCTCAGCTAGAGCGTCTTCTGCATGGAGACATGTGTGAATGGGCATACCTTCGCTGAAGGTTGTGCATCAGGGCTGGTAACTTGGCATGTAAAAATCAACTACCAATCATTAGTGGACCGGAGTTCCGCTGTGGTGACCCCTAACCGGGAAAAGCCGAAAGACACAAACAAGTGGGATTCTATGACTTTGCCTAGTTTGCAATCAACTGTAGACTTGATCAGCTAGAGTTCCATGACATTGTCCTTGACATCAGAGAACAAGATATCAAAAAGAAGCAGACACAGCAAAGAGCCCTTTGAGACTCTGCTAGTGACTGGCCTATCTGACAGTCAACCAGCTATCCAGCAGGTGACACAGGGGTTTATAACTAATTCCATGACTTTGTTTACAATGCCTGAGTGCAATATTGTATCAAATGCCTTGACCAAGTCTAGGTAGGCAGTATGCACCATTCTGCCCTTGTCCATTGCTTTGGAGGCCTTCTCAAAGAAGTCCACCAAGCTGAGTAGGTATGATTTGCACTTGGTAAAACCAAACTGGTTTGGATTCAGCATCTGAAGATTTCTTAAGTCATTGTAAATCATTTCCATGATAACTCTTTCAATGTCTTTGTATATGAAACTAGTTACACGTATGAGTCTTGTGATGAGCTGTAGTTACTGAGGTCCACAAATGGCCTACACTTGTCTAGAGGGATGACCACTGCAGTTCTCCATTCGCATGGCACAAAGCCTGTTTGGAGGCTATGGTTAAATAGTGACTCCAGCCATCCTGACAGGTCATGTTTCATACTCTTTAGGAGGCATCCTGGGATGATATTATCATGGTCCACTGACGTGATATTTTTGGCTTTGGACAGCACATCAAGGACCTGCTCCCTAGTGAGAGTTGGGGGAGTTACACTCAATGGTATTTCCTTGGGGTGGTGGGAGGAAGGGTAAAATTGGAAATTAATTTGTCAGACAGTAAATTTGCTATGTCTCTGGACTCACTGTAGATGGCTCCATTTAAAATTAGTTCTGTACATTGCTGTGTACCTCCTTTGAGATTGTGGACATAGCTCAAGAAAGTCTTATGGCTGTCGTTGGCCTGGGAGGATATTTGTAACTCAAATTTCATTTTGGTACACTTGTCCTTTGAGGGGTTTGTTAAGACTAATGAGAGTTTTTATCCTGCATTTCCTAATTTTTGCCAAGGCTTTCTTCCTTTTTTTATAGAAGCTGTTGATTTCTGGATTCCACCAGAGTGGCTTGATTTTTTTTTTTTTTTTTTTACTTTATCCTGTGCTTATGCTTTGTAGGCTCACCCCCTCTCTGCGTCTATTAACATGACTGCATATGTTCTCTATGAACAATTCTTCAAAGGCTAGTGTTCTCAGTGTTTGGGAGGGTACTTATAATTTTGCTAGGTTATCACTTAATAGTAGGATGTTTACCTTAAAATAGTTCCTAAATGTTCAAGGGTAGCAGGGGTTTCAAGTTTTATTTTTATTTTAAAGAAGATAACCTTATGGTCTGACCTTATCAGCTTGGAGATTACACTGGGGTGGGGGAGGCAGCAATCTCCCATGTTGGTGAGGACCAAATCCAGTATGTTCACACCTCTTGTGGACATATGGACTATCTGGTCCAGGGTGTTTGTGTGGAGAAAGTCCGGAAAAACTCTGGACCTGCAAGTTGGGGGTCATGCATGATTCCCAGTTTATACAGGGTAGTTAAGGTCACTTATAGATATGCTACTGGATTGAATAGTGTGTGTCTCCAGTAAGTTTAATTATGTGTTATGTGTACCCTAGGTCATACAGCAGGACCACTGTTGAGGTATGCTAGTTTTTTATGTTTTTTTTCTGACCTCAAACCAGTGACAAGTGGAGTACCACACGGTTCAGTCTGGGGACCTCTCCTGTTTGGTATCTACTTCTCTGAAGTACAGGCTAACACAGAAGGCCTCTAGCTAATGAAGTTCGCAAATGACTGCAAACTAGGAACCATAGTCGAGTCCCTAAATGATGTGGAAATCCTGCAGAAGGGCCTCACTGAGACAGATGCCTGGTGTCAGAGCCATGGCCTCAAGCTCAATGCCAAAAAGTGCATTGTTATCCCCTTTGGTAAAAACTCTGTACCCATGAACTACTACATAGACAGCAGTCTACTTAACACCGAATGTGTGATAAGAGACCTTGGGACCCAGGTGGACAGTAGTCTCTCCTTTGATAGTCACATTGCACTGTAGTCAGGAAGTGCTTCTACATGGCACACCTCATCATAAAAGGGTTCTCATCTAGGAAAAAAGAGGTCATTGTTTCCCTCTACTCGACACGCATTAGACCCATTATAGAGTACAACGCCCCTTTTGGAATGTACCTCACAAGACATCTGCAGCAGCTGGAAAGGCCACAGAAGTACCTCACAAAGAGGATTACTGGCCTCAAACAGATGCCCTACACTGACCGTCTCAAAAAACTCCAGCTTTACTCCATAGCATATCGCCTACTCGAGGTGATCTCTGCTTAACATATAAAGCTATGTCAAACCCAAAGCTGTTGGACATGCTACACCTAAAGTAATCCCAATCCCTCCGAGCTACACAGTCTAGGGACCTAAACCTTGTCACCACAATAAACAGGACATGCTGGAGGGATAGATTCCTGTCCCAGAGACTTCCCATACTCTGGAACAGGCTACCCATCTAAGTCAAGCAAAGTTCTTCATTAGCACTCTTCAAGAAAAATCTTGATGAGTGGATGGGAAATAGGAAATACACCCCAGGGATCACTTCTGTGTCTCTGCTCAACAGTGGCACAGGAAATTAACTTTCTTGGGTGGCGTAAGCCAGGGAACCTTGCTGGATAGGCTTAAGTAGGCCCTCGGGCCAATAGCCTAGTACCTACCTATGAACCTATGTATATTGAGATATCTCTACCTTTATACCCTGCCTGTGATGTAACAAATCCGCACATTAAGACATAGTGAGCTTGTACTGTAGGGGTGCACTCCATGGCTTTAAACCATGTCTCAGTAATTGCAATCACATCTGCATTCTCCAGCGTGAGGAGAGCTTGGAGGGGGTGTAGTTTTTGTTTAGACTCCCGGCACTGAATAGTAACACCTTTAGGTTTTCTAGAGTTGGTTTTGTTATGTTGGAAGGTTTGTCAATTTGGCATTGTCTAAAAAGGCACAAAGGGAGAGTATAATGTGTTAGCCAATATTCAAAAGCCTAGATGGGACTAGTGCAGACCATCCCTGGCAAAGCAGCATAGTCTGTTAACTATAGCCTTCTATACTGACACATATTGCTCTCCCCTTGGAGTACCACCAGAAACTAATCCAATTATTAAAGTTAACCATCTTCTGTTCATATTGTGGCTTCATCCTTGGAGAAGGTAGAATGCTGTTCAAGGCTAAGCTTATACTGGCCTGTGGCACATAATCCAAGAATTCCATCATGCCTCACTTCCTATAGTCCAGGGAGGTGCATCTTAGGTCATTTATATGCACATGGTCTATGACTAAGTCATGCTGGTACTTGCAATCTAATGACCAAAGTGCATGCATGATCTGATGCTCCATGAGATGTGGTTGTATGTGTTGTGGTGGGTCTTGTTTTAGTGAAGGGCTTCTTGCTGAGGATATTTCTTGTAAGTGCAATCTTTAAGAGATCTTTGGGATTTAGGGAGATCACATTTAAGAGACTCAGCATATGTGGGTCCATGTGTTTAATCCATACTGTATGTGGTGAGTGTAGTGCACACATTACTGACAACCTGATTGGAATTATGAGTGCTGTGCTGGTTCCACGGTGTTGCCCTACACTCCCCTGGCCAGATACATGATACATGCCTTCTTCCTCCTGCTCCAGGAACCAGCCTTCTTCCTTTCTCATATTTTTTGTTAATAAAAACAAAATCTTTTTTTTTTTTTTTTATTTTAAATTGTAGCAAAATGTTTGGTATGCTGTAACAAGCAGTTGCTACAGTTTAGAGTCTGCACAGAGAGCTACAGCACTCAGGTTTAAGTTTAAAAAAAAAAATACTTTTTTTAACTTTTAAACTGTAGCAAACATCATGCTACAATGTGGCAAGCAGTTGTTACAGTTTGACCACAAAAGTAGAGCTACAGTACCTAGGTATGACTGCAAATACAATACCGGCTTTTGCTTCACCCTAGTTATCCTACTGTTTGCTTCAAGTGATGTTGTGTAATTACATCTCTCAGTTACTTCATCAGTTTGTTTAAGACTTAATTGGTTATCAGAAACAAGAGGCAAGGGGCATGGCCAAGATGCCAGTCTGATAGCAGCAGAAATCCATAGCTCTGCTTATATTTTAATATCCTGACAGGAAATATACTTTCATTTTTAGAAAAATCTAACTAAAAGTATACTAAAAGTTAGATTAGCATAGACGCTTTATTATTTTCTAAAAATTAATAAATAGTCAAGAGAATTTTTTAATTATTCCTGTCAAGAAGTTTTCTACTGGAGATCTCAAGATGAGCAACTCAAAGAGCCCACACCAGGAGAGTGCAGTGAAGAAAGAACTACCTCTTATAATAACAAACATCCAAGAACTGTCACTAAAAACATGAGCAACGTGAAGAACCCACACCAGGAGAGTGCAGTGAAGAAAGAACTACATCTTATAATAACAAACATCCAAGAACTGTCACTAAAAACATGAGCAACGTGAAGAACCCACCCCAGGAGAGTGCAGTGAAGAAAGAACTACATCTTATAATAACAAACATCCAAGAACTCTCACTAAAGCATGAAGAACCCACACCAGGAGAGTGCAGTGAAGAAAGAACTACATCTTATAATAACAAACATCCAAGAACTGTCACTAAAGCATGAGCAACGTGAAGAACCCACACCAGGAGATTGCAGTGAAGAAAGAACTACAACTTATAATAACAAACATCCAAGAACTGTCACTAAAAACATGAGCAACGTGAAGAACCCACACCAGGAGAGTGCAGTGAAGAAAGAACTACATCTTATAATAACAAACATCCAAGCACTGTCACTAAAAACATGAGCAACGTGAAGAACCCACACCAGGAGAGTGCAGTGAAGAAAGAACTACATCTTATAATAACAAACATCCAAGAACTCTCACTAAAAACATGAGCAACGTGAAGAACCCACACCAGGAGAGTGCAGTGAAGAAAGAACTACATCTTATAATAACAAACATCCAAGAACTGTCACTAAAAACATGAGCAACTCGAAGAACCCACACCAGGAGAGTGCAGTGAAGAAAGAACTACATCTTATAATAACACACATCCAAGAACTGTCACTAAAAACATGAGCAACGTGAAGAACCCCCACCAGGAGAGTGCAGTGAAGAAAGAACTACATCTTATAATAACAAACATCCTAGAACTGTCATTAAAAACATGAGCAACGTGAAGAACCCACAACAGGAAAGTGCAGTGAAGAAAGAACTACATCTTATAATAACAAACATCCAAGAACTGTCACTAAAAACATGAGCAACGTGAAGAACCCACACCAGGAGAGTGCAGTGAAGAAAGAACTACATCTAATAACAAACATCCAAGAACTGCCACTAAAGCATGAGCAACGTGAAGAACCCACACCAGGAGAGTGCAGTGAAGAAAGAACTACATCTTACAATAACAAACATCCAAGAACTGTCACTAAAAACATGAGCAACGTGAAGAACCCACACCAGGAGAGTGCAGTGAAGAAAGAACTACATCTTATAATAACAAACATCCTAGAACTGTCACTAAAAACATGAGCAACGCGAAGAACCCACACCAGGAGAGTGCAGTGAAGAAAGAACTGCATCTTATAATAACAAACATCCAAGAACTGTCACTAAAAACATGAGCAACGTGAAGAACCCACACCAGGAGAGTACAGTGAAGAAAGAACTACATCTTATAATAACAAACATCCAAGAACTGTCACTAAAAACATGAGCAACGTGAAGAACCCACACCAGGAGAGTGCAGTGAAGAAAGAACTACATCTTATAATAACAAACATCCAAGAACTGTCACTAAAAGCATGAGCAACGTGAAGAACCCACACCAGGAGAGTGCAGTGAAGAAAGAACTACATCTTATAATAACAAACATCCAAGAACTGTCACTAAAAACATGAGCAACGTGAAGAACCCACACCAGGAGAGTGCAGTGAAGAAAGAACTACATCTTATAATAACAAACATCCAAGAACTGTCACTAAAAACATGAGCAACGTGAAGAACCCACACCGGGAGAGTGCAGTGAGGAAAGAACTACATCTAATAACAAACATCCAAGAAATGTCACTAAAAACATGAGCAACTCGAAGACCCCACACCAGGAGAGTGCAGTGAAGAAAGAACTACCTCTTATAATAACAAACATCCAAGAACTGTCACTAAAATGGACTAATTCAAAAACAAAATGGATATTACCAAACAAGAATGCAGTAAACAACTGGAACTTCTAAATGGAATAGTAAAAAAAAACAATCTGAACAGAGTTTTGCCTTAGAGGAAGCAGTAACTGACCTGGGTACTAGAGTGACAGAAAATGAACATGACAATGAATTTCTTCTAAAACAAAACACCAGGCTGATTGAGAAACTGGAAGACCTTGAAAGTAGATCAAGGAAGAATAACATAAGAATATATGGAATTCCTGAGAAAGAAGATGGTGCTAACATGATTCAGTTCCTCAATAAGTGGTTTTCATCAGCACTAAACATGCCTGCATCCCTCTCTTTTGGAATTGAGAGGGCTCATCAGTCCCTGGCAAATCCAGCTTAGTCTCTGAGTTCATCTAACCCCAGGTCTATAATAGTTAGATTTCTTTCCTTACAAGACAAGGACTTAGTGCTAAAATCAGCTTGGACTAATTCCCCTATCAAGATGGGTGAAAGTTATTCATTTTGACAATGACTACACCTCTACAGTCATATCCTGAAGAAAAGAGTGTATGTTCTTCTAATTAAGTCCTTGAAAAAAGCCAATATTAAAGCTCAAATTCTTTTTCCTGCAATAATAAAAATCACCTTGCCAGGAAGGAATGAAGCTCTTTGATTCCCTACAAGAAGCAGCAGAATTTATCTAAAAGAAGAAAATACTGTTGGACATAGAAGAAATGGAATGGTCATCCCAGAGTTTGAAGAGACAGGCAACAAAAAATGGATGGTCTGTGAAGGAAGGAGCAAACAAAACTAAGAAACTAAAGTACAAATGAATAAATTCCTTCTAATGTTAAATGCTTTGTTTTATGAAACATGATATATTTGATTCTGGAAAATCTCTATACTGTAAGGTAATCTGAATCATCTTTATTATTAACTTTCTCTTTTCCTTTCTATATCTACTTCTTCTAATTACATATAGTACTAAGTATTTAAATAACATTCCCTCTCTTGCTCTCTCTCTCTTCTTTCTTCCTATTCCTTTTTGTTACTAATGTTCCTTTTCTCTCTTTTCCCCACTATAAGTACTTTACATATTTTCCCTTTTAAATAACTACACATGATATACGTCTTCTAATTCTTCAGTAATAGTATAATTTGACTTAATACCAAAGTGCATTTTTTCTAGTGGGTCAGTTGTGGTGTAACAATATGTTTCTGATTAGTGTTTCTAACTAGATGTTTTAGACTCTTTGTTTAGACACATGTAAACATTAATACAGTACATTAATGGTGTTTTATAGATGGCTAAATACAAGGTTTACATATGTATGTGTATATATGGTTCCCCTTCACAATCCCAAATTACTGAATGCTCGAAATTCAGTAACTCGAGACTGTAAAGTCGAAAATGCAGAAGTGCGAATCTGCATAAGCGCGAATTCAAATATCTCAAATTCGCGTTTACGCATGTCAGCTACAGGAAGTGTGTGAGTTGGGATGTTTTACAGAAGTGAAGGTGAGTGCATGTGTGTGTTTTGTAAGTTGTGCGTGTGGGTTAGAGTAGGGAGGTGGGAGTATGAGTGTGAGTGTTGGATGTGTCTATGTATGTGTGATGTGTTTGTGTGTGTGCAAGGCAGTTTAGAATGTCTGGGTGGTGTTTTTTTTGTGTGTATTAGTCCGATCTTGGAGTTAGAATATATAAGTAGGGGGTGCAGGGGGGCTTGCCCCCCTGCGTACATGTAGTGTAGGGCTTGTAGTTTATGTTATGTGGGTTGTATGGTGTGCATGTTGTGTGGTGTATGTGTTCTGTATGTTCGGAGTTTTTTGTTTTCGTGCTTGTGGGTTTTGGGATTTTTGTTGGTTTGACTTTATAATTTCGAGTTACTGATTTTCGAGCATTCAGTAATTCGATATTATATATATATATATATATATATATATATATATATATATATATATATATGGTTCTTTTTTTTTCTCTCTGGATTGGTTAATTGGTGGGTAAATGACTGAAATGTTATAAAATGATTTCTGATTTGAGGCAGCTGCTGTTACTTCTAAATAGCTGTTTTTATATGAAAGGGTTAATTTTTTC
Organism: Protopterus annectens; assembly: GCF_019279795.1. Taxonomy (NCBI): domain Eukaryota; kingdom Metazoa; phylum Chordata; order Ceratodontiformes; family Protopteridae; genus Protopterus; species Protopterus annectens. The sequence goes on from NC_056744.1 coordinate 89,253,442, forward strand.
ATGATGTTGATGTTTTGTGAGGAAACTGGTGGTCTGTGTGACTGTTGTCATTGTGAATATTCATGACATGCACTGACAAGGCAGCTTGAGTGGTTTTTTTTTTTTTTTTTTTGCTTTCTGTAAACTCTAAAAGCTTCAAGATTTGATTTCTCACTGAAAAATGCTTTTTTCCTCACTAGAGACAACCTCTGCTGTGCATGAGCCTATTTAGATATTTTTTAACAAGTTTATGAAGCTGCAGCTTGAGGAAACAACAGTGATGACATCACTTGAACTTTTGACTTGTTAAATAGCTGTATTTATAATTCTTTTCTCTTGAAATTCTATTATCCTTCACTTAGATACTTTAAATGGCAAATAATTAGTTCTGATAAAAGTGTTTAACTCCTTTGAAAATACCTATGTTCTTTCATAGATGCATACATTCTGCAGATTCAATGACACTTTTAGTAACTAAATGACATCAAATTAACTAGGAGCTGCATTAGAAAATGCATTATGCATATTAACATCGGAATTATGTTGCATAACTAAACCTTTAGTAACTAAACAGAGGGTTGTGAGGCTTTTTTTTTGTAATAAGTGTTATATGTATTCAACAGATCCTTACATACAAATGTCAGATAGATGACTGACAAAATGGCTAAAACATCTGATGTTTCTTGAAAAGTCTTGGAAATATTGACAATCTTCTTAACCTTCAACTTCTAATGTTTATACATATTTTGATCTGATGTGTATTTCTGACATATCTTCTTATCATAGGTGCTATTATTATATGTGACATATTCATATAGCTTCAGTTATATTGGGCACTCTCATTTTAATGCATATTTCATGGACTCAGATTTCTTTAGTTGCTTTCATAATGCTTTTCTTTTTTGTTTTTATACTATATTCTAAGCAGACATGGATAATTTGTGTCTTTTGGTGTTGGAGAGGTGGTGAATGGATAGTTTAGTTAAGTTTTTAACTAAACCAGAAACTTTGTTTCATGTATGTGTTTGTAAATAGCTTTGGGTTTTTGAAAGTAGTGCTTAATACACGTTATACAAATATAAGTACGTTTTCAGTAGATTTCAAATCAACATGGAAGAAAGGTCTTTCAGTAAGTAACAACATACACATTATAGTCAATGGCTTATAAATGTTTATCATTAAATATTAATGGTTTGAACAATTGTCAAAGGAAAAATAACTTCAAAATGATCAACACACGGCAGGTTCAGGTTAAGGCATTTTAATCTTGCAGCAAGGAGACAAAAACGTGCTAATACAGAGTTTGTCTAACTAGAATCAGGAAGTGAAACTATTTTTATTCATTTCTTACAAGGTATCTCTTCTTTTCCACAGCTGTGCATGTTCTTATAACACGAACAGGGCTGATTATTCATATTCAATCACATTATAGAAAACAGTATTGTTCTATTCATTCACTATTCATTCATTTTCCTGACCTAACAGATAATCACCTGCTTCTCAGTACATTTCCAAAAGGCATAAACATGAATTTTGCTGTGCTAGCAAATACTAGGTCAGAGAGCATCTTGCAATTTCAGAAAACACACTGCAGTTTGAAAAAGCATCTTATAATTTCATACAGAATTAAGCTGTACATAAAATAGAATGAAATGTGTTAACCCTTTTAGCTTATAATAAGCACTAAACATATACATTAATACATATTTTTCTAACAACAATAATGTCAAAAGAGCTGGTTTACTTAAATATATCAAAATGCATAAAGCCCAGATCATCTTATTACAGGAAACCTATCTATTAAAAAAAGACCTACAAAATACTCATTTAATGGCTATACCATTCTGGCTGATTCATGTTTTAAAACTAAGATAAGGGGCACTCTTATTTTATGCAAAAATATTTATACTATGCCAAGAATTATAGATACACTTTCAGATAAAGATGGGATGCTAAGCATGGTTATTTTGGAAATCAATAGGAAGTATTTTACTTTGATTAATACATACTGGATACCAGGACTAAGTACTAAATATGTTGACAAATATCTGGACCTGATTACTTTAAATGCAAAAAGGGGAAATTATCACAACAGGTGATTTTAACTGCCTATTATCAGGCAATGATACTTCTAAAAATGCTAAAATAAAACTAACATCTCAAGCCAAGAAGTTAAATGACTTTACAAACCAGATGAACCTTAAAGATATACATGGTCTAAGAGAACATTATTCCTTATTCTGCACTCACTATTCATATCGGTTTGGTACACAAACAAACATTGATAAGGTCTTTGTATCAAATAATATATACTCAAAATTAAGTGACATATCTATAATGACTTGTCCACTTTCAGACCATAATGCTATAAACTTTACATTAACTATGCATACAGATGATTTAAGATTTCTACAGAGAATTCCTGCTTACATAACTAAGTTAAAAGACTTTAGGGAATGAATAATGAAAAAAATAGACATGTTTATGGAAACAAATGATAATGGTGAAGTGACTGATACTATACTATGGGACACGTTTAAAGTTTATATATATGGTAGAATAAAATCTTGATACCTTAAAAAAAGGAGAGAGTGGGACAAAGAACTTTTAGACTTACAAAAAAATAGACAAGATAAAAATGGGCGCAAAACCAAATAAAGTAGCACATAACGAAATTACTAAGTTAAATCAAAAATACATAGAAGTTCTGAATCATAAGATAGCCATAAACCTGGAATATTTTTAATTACAATCCTATACTGCAAATCCTAAATATCTACATAAAACAGCAGTAAGATTAAAAAAAATAAACAATCAAAATCTTATTAATGAGATTAACGATAAAAGTGATGGTTCATTAAGAGTACATCTAACTTAATGGGCATATTAGAAATGTTCAAAAATTACCATAAAGGTATAAATAATAACACACCACTTTTGAAGACAGATAATGTAATACATAGTTTTATTCAAGAAAATATAACTACTAAGGTGTCAATGCAACAAAATAACATATTAAATAAACAAATAACATTAACAGAAGTGAAAGAGCAAATAAAACATTTAAAAGATAATAAAGTTCCAGGACTGGATGGAGTAATTCCTGAACTATATAAAGTTTTTCCTGAATATATAATAAAGAAAATGATGAATGCCTTTTCTATGGTTAAGCAAAAATGTATAACACCTCCATCATGGAAATATTCAATTGTCTCCCCTATTATAGAACAAGGTAAGGACCCCAAATCTCGTGATTCATATAGGCCAATTTAATTACTAAACACTGATTATAAAATGTTCATGACAATATTAGCTAATAGGATAAAGAAAATATTACCTAATATAATACATAATGATCAGACAGGGTTCATTCTTCATAGAAAAATGCAAGATAACATTACTGAATTACTATCATTAATAGACATAGCAAGCAAATACAAAAAACAACTATTTTCAGCCTAGACATAGAAAAGGCTTTTGATTCTATTAGTCGGTCTTATCTACAAAGAATTCTGATTGATTTTGAATTCTCCTCAGATTTTGTCAACTTATTAATGAAAATTTATAGTGGGGCACAAGCTTATGTGAAAATCAGATCATGTCTATCCTCATCACTAGCAATTCTCAAGGGAACTAGACAAGGTTGTCCTTTGTCACCATTATTGTTTGCTCTTTCAATGGAACCTTTTGTTACATGTATCAGAAACAAGCAAAATATAAAAGGCTTTAAAATTAATAAGGACTATTGTCCTAAGATACAATTATTTGTTGATGATATGTAGTTAACTCTGGGTGATACTGATGGTTTTTTGCATGATGTTATAAATACCTTAAACAAGTCTGAAAGAATTTCAGGGCTTAAATTTAATCATAATAAATCCAAAATATTACTAAATAACAAAAAGATCAACAAAAACCTAAGAGAGAATAGCCTGTTTAATTGGGAGAATGAAGTATTAGAATATTTGGGTGTCAGTATAAAGAGTTCATGGAAAGAGTCTGTTAAACTAAACTACAATAATTTAATAACCACCAGTAGTGAACTAATCAAAAGCTGGAATACAATGTTCTTCACAATGGTGGATAGGCTCTCTTTAATTAAAATGATAATTTTATCTAAAATGTTGTTATATATACATTGATACTACCCCCTCCCAAAAACTTATTTAAAAATTAGATCCCATGCTACTTAAATTTTCATGGTTCCCCTTAAAACCTAGGATTGCATATAAATTGCTCATTAGAGCTTGGAACAGTAATGGGATAGCATTCCCTAGCTTAGATCTTTATTCCAAATCAGTTATAATTAATGTAATTTTACACTGGATCTCACCTACCTATATATCTGGCTGGAAAATAATACATGAGATCCATATAACTGATGTCAGAACTATAGAAAATCAATTTAAGGAACAGTATGGAATAAGTAGAGTTCATTGTCTTTTACATTTGTTTATTTAATAAGAAGTTTGATAATTTTTCTTATGGCATTAATCAGATATTTAATAACTTTAAAACTATAATTGATTGTAATTACAACATTACACAATTCCTATTTCTTATATTCCCTATAGCATACACCACTAATTGCCTAGATTCTTTCAACATCAATGCAATGCAAAAATTAAAGGAAAATAACTTAATATTCTGGCATCACTTTATTGAAAATAAAAGTATTAAACCACTAAACTCTCTTCTATATAGTTTTGATAATAGTCAAGACAGTTGGTTGTTTATACACGCATTACGGCAGTTTATAGAAAACAAAATGAGAGTATCAATCAACCTAGAGACTGAATCTATACCTAGTTTGATTCAGCTTTTTATTAGGTGTCTTGAAAAGACAGTTGATCAACAATAAAGTATCTCACCTATCTATAAGATACTAAGAGAAGACAGTCTAAAGTTTGACTCAGATGTTTGGAATTACTATGTAAAGATTAATGGAGAACAAATATCTGATGAATCAAAAAAACTGTTATTGAAATCTATGTATAGTACCTCTTCTTCATTATATTCGAGATTGTATACATGGAAATTTATAAATAGGAGTTTCTATACTCGACATAGAACAAATCTTATACTCAAAAACAGTGAAAGTAAATGTTGGAAATGTGATGAATTACTAGAGGCCAACTGGGTTCACATGTTCATTGAATGTAGAAATGTTGTTCAATACTGGAAAGACTTTGGATATTTTGTAAAGGCTTTATGGTCTGATAATTGTCATATTTCTAACTCACTAATCCTATTCAATGTTACTATACCTAATGTAATACCTAAATCTCAAATTCAGTTACTCTGGTTAATTCTTGCAATTGCCAGAAAAGTTATTACTTTGAACTGGAAAAGTAAACAAGATTTGCTGTTTAGCAAAAGTTGTTTGTAAAAAAAGAACTGCAAACCATTTGTTATAGAACTCGTAACATTACTCATAAAAAATGGCATGGCAAAAATTGGATATGTATGTATATATATATATATATATATATATATATATATATATATATATGTATATATATGTATATATATATATATATATATATATATATATATATATATATATATGAATTACATTAGCAAAAGACATGGACATTACTAGATAATGTTTTTTTTAATAAGAAACATCTTTATTGAATTACATCTTATGATATACACAATCATACATTTATATAAATGAAAACAAACCATACTCACATATTTTCAGTTGTGAACATTAAACCTTACATATAATCTTCTATACAGTCATTGTCCATCTAACATTACAAAGTTCATTCAATTCCTGCCTTCCCTTAAACCTCACTGCTCCTCAAAAACATTATTCTGCATTTATTGTTCCCACAATTCCTATTTTTTCTATGTAATTTGCTCCTACCCTTTTTTAAAGATCCCAATTCTAATTCTTTTATCTTTGTCACTATATTCACTAGACTTTGATTTCCATTTTCTATTAATTGCTTTTTTGGCAGCAATGTCTGCCAACTCATTGCACTCCCAAAATATGTTCCCAATTACTTCTTTCTTCCCCATCGCACCTCCAACATTTGCAATTTACCTGAGGAAAATTTCTTTGGAGTCTGTTTGGGGTATAAAATACTTATGCAAACATTTCTAAGCAAAGATAATAAATATTCTAGACTTTGTTGCATATTTAGGAGCCATACATATATCTTCCCATAGTGTCTTTGTGAACTGCTTATCCATAGGATCATAGGATCATAGAAAGTTACTAGGCTATTGGCCCTGAGGCCCTTATAAGCCTAGGCAAGAGTTTAGCCCATGTTTAGACAAGTCAGCACCCAAAGCCCCTGTCCAACAGGGACACAGGTGGAATCCCAGGGTGTATTTTCTGTTTCCCATCCAGTTATCCAGGTTGCACTTGAAAAGAGATAATGAGGTACCCTGCTTGGCGTGGAGAGGGAGTCTATTCCACAGATGGGGGAGACTCTGGGACACAAATATGTCCCACCAACAAGTCCTATTGATGTCACAGACCAGGTTGAGGTCTAGTGTGTGGGTTACTCGAGTGGAGCTTGACTTGTGGATATGCAGCAGTCCCATCAAGGTGGGGTCTGAGATTGCTTTGTAGGCCAGACAGAGGTCACCTCTGAGGAGTCTGTATGAAACTGAGTAGAGGAACAGGGCTTTTAGCCTATCTGTATAGGTTAGATGTTTGAGGCCCTGGATTCTTCTGCTGAGGAACATCTGTGGTCTCTCCAGCTGCTGCATGTGTTTTGCAAGATACATACCAAAGGGGTATTGTACTCAATAACTGGCCTTATAAGGGAAAAATACAGGGATGTCATGGCCTCCTTTTCCCTGGATGAGATACCCTTACTTATGAGGTGGGCCATGTAGAAAGCTTTTCATACAACGGAAGCAACATGGTGGTCAAAACTCAGGTTGCTATCAGCCTGGGTGCCCAAATCCCTCATGACTGATTGCATGTTTAGGACATTGTTATTAATGTGATAATATGTGGGGACATCACTGTCTCCAAAGGGGATGATGATGCATTTTTTGGCATTCAGCTTGAGGCCATGTTTCTGGCACCAGTTATTTGTTTGGGTGAGACCCTCTTGGGGGATGTTCACATCACTTGGGGAATTGATGACCAATCCCAGCTTGTAGTCATCTGAAAACTTGGTCAGCCATAGCCCACTGGTTTTGGCCTGCACCTCAGAGATGTATATCCCAAATAACAGCGGCCCCAAGACCAATCCCTGGGGTATGCTGCTCATTACATTAGGTGAGTTCTATCAGTGAGCCAGTTTGCTACCCATCTGACAACATATGGATTGATGCCTAGATGAGAGAGTTTATCTATTATGCCCGAGTGCAGAATAGTGTGGAAGGCTTTGGCCAGGTCAAGGTAGGCAGTGTGCACCGTCTTCCCCTCGTCCATAGCTTTGGTGACTGTCTCAAAGAAGTCGACCACATTTAACAGACATGACCTCCCCTTGACAAAGCCAAACTGCGTGGGGTCGAGTGTTTGGAGGTTGCCAATGAAACCTGTTAATGAGGTCCATGATAATCCATTCCATGGCTTTGCAGATCAGGCTAGCTAGGCTGATGGGTCTATAATTTCCCAGATCAGTGAACACTCCACCTTTGTGTAAAGGGATGACAGTGGCTGTCCTCCACTCAGTTAGGACAAAGCCGGTACTCAGGCTTAGGTTGAATAGTGTGCCTAATGCTGCTGCAAGTTAATGCCTGAGTTCATGTAGGATACAGCCTGGGATGTTATCAGGTCCCATGGAGGCTGCATTTTTTTGCCTTTGAGAGGACAGTGATGACCTGTTCCCTAGAGATAAGGGGATGGGGCAGGTACTGGGGATGTTCTGATTTAGTGATGGGGGAGATAGAGGGGTGAAGTTTTCACTGAATCTTTCAGCCAGTAGGTTGGCTATATCTACAGCATTTGTGTATGTGGTGTCCTTGACCACCAGTTCTGAACAGATCTGGGTGCTTTCTTTGAGATTGCGGACATATATGAAGAAGGCCTTATGATTGTCTCTAGTAGATATGGCCAATTTGGACCTGAAGTTGGCTTTAGACGATTTCACTAGTGCTCTTATTTGCTTGTTCAGGCTAAGGAGAGATTGTTTCCAATTGAGCACCTGCTCCTTCTTGGTCCTGGACAGCAATTTATTCCTTTGTTATATAGTTTATTTATTGCAGATGTCCACCAGACAGGTTTACTCTTCCTTGCGAAGGATGATTTTGTCCTGTCAGGTATTCCTGAATCCATGCATCTATATAAGTGCTTGTATAGTACTTTGATGTAGATTTGGACATTGGTGTCAGTTCCAACAGAGGGAGAGGGGGCTGTGAAGCTGTTTATATGATCCCTCAGGAAGTTTTAATCAGCTTCAGAGAAGTTGTTTTGTTTGACCCTAGCTAGAGGGGGGGGGGGTCAGGGGAGATGCTGACTTCTAAAGTGACCGCTTTATGGTCAGATCTTACCAGGGAGGATGATACTGTAGGGGTGCTGCAGTGATTACTGATGTTGGTTAATATCAAGTCCAAGATATTATTGCCTCTTGTGGGGGCATCAACTAGCTTTCCAAGGCATTTGCATTGATAAAGTTGAGGAATATTTGGGCATTTGTGTTCTGGCATGAGTAGTTTTTCCATTCTATGGTTGGGTAGTTAAAGTTGCCCAGGATCAGGGTAAAGGGTTGACTCTTGATAGATTCAAAGAGGTCCAGATAGGTGGAGTGGACATTCTGAGTCAAATTTGGGGGCCTGTAGCTAGCTATGATTTGAATAGGGGTCTTGTCAATGGTTAGCTGCACCTGTAGTGTCTCCTGTGCATCATACTGTTTGACCAGGCTGGAGGTGTGGGTGCCTTTAATATACATTGAAACTCTACCTCCTTTGGATTTGCGGCCCACAGTTTGTGGTCTGAATGTATGATAGGATGAGTAACCAGGTAAGGCTGGGGTGTTCTCTGCAGCTTTGAACCAGGTTTCTGTGACTGCACAAATGTCAGGATCTTTCAGGGTTGAGAATGCTTGCAATGAGTGCATTTTCAGGTTTAGACTCCTAGCGTTTAGCAGCATGACTTTTAATTTGTGTTTTGTTGAAATTTTTATGTTGGTTTTATCGACCTCAGAACTCTTCCTAAAAAAGGCACTATGGGGGAGGCAAGGGCCTTTGCTAGAAGCCTGAAGCCCAGGTAAGACAGATGCAGGCCATCTCTAGCATTGTGATCTGTCAATCATATCTTCCCAGGCTGTCAGGTACTGGATCCCCCCTGGAATGACACCAGAAACTTAGCCAATTGTTAAAGTCAATCATTTTGTTTGTATTGAGGCATCAGTCTGAGTGACGGTAGAATGCTGCTTAAAACTAGGGACATACCTGCCTGGGACACATATTCAGTGAGCTCAATCATGTCTCTCTTCATATAGTCCAGGGAGGTACATCTCAAGTCGTTCACCTCAACATGGGCTATGACAGAGTCATAACAGTACCTGTTGTTGAGAGACTTGAGTGCATGTGTGATACGGCGCATACTGGCACCTGACAAACAACTGTGACTTTCTCTTTATCCTGCCTGGTGAGAGGCACATCTTTGTGTCTCACAATAGAGTCTCCTATGACTAATATGTTGGGTTTATGGTTAGGTCTTTCTGGTTGCGAGACACAGGTGTGGGGACTATGCATGGTATGTGGTGTTGAGGGTTGTGGAGTTTGCGTGTGTTTTTGTCTCTGAGGTCTCCTTTGTTTGGGTATGTTTTTGTTGAGAACTCCACATATGTGAGTGTGTTGTGTAGTTGTGGATGGTGTTTGTGGCCTTTCTTCCCAATCCTTTCTAACCTCCTCTGATTGATTCCTATAGTCATTGAGGTTCATGAGGTTCATGAGGGTCATTGAGGAGCTTTACGTCATGTAAAATGGGAGCTTATTCCAGAGAAGGAGCAATCTCTGGGAGACATATCTGTCTCTTGTGCAAGTTCTATTAATGTCGCAGGTCAGGCTGAGATCACTGGAGCAAGTGACTCTTGTCCCATTTGATTTGCAGATGTGCAACATTTCCTTTAAGGCAGGGTCAGAGGCTGCTCTGTATCTGCAAGCCAGGCACAGGTTACCTCTCAGCAGCCTGTTTGATACTGAGTACAGTGACAGAGCTTTCAGTCTTTCCATGTAGGTCATGTCTTGGAGGCACTGAATTCTCTTGGTTAGAAACCTCTGTAGTCTCTCCAGCTACTACAGGTGTCTGGTAAGGTACATACAGAAGGCAGCATTGTACTCAATCAATGGTCTGACAAGGGCTGAGTACAGTGGTGTAATGACCTCCCTGGTTTTGGATGTGATGCTCTTATTTATGAGATGGGCAGTGTAGAGGGCTTTCCTTACTACTGTGGACACATGGTTAGCGAAGTTTAGATTGCTACCAACCTGTGTTCCCAAGTCATGCACCACTGTGTTTGAGCTTAGATGGGTGTTGTCTATATTGTAACTAGCAGGGCTACTTCTCTGCCAAAAGGGATAATGAGGCATGAGGCATCTTTTTGCATCTAGTTTCAGTCCATGGCCCAGGCACCAATCATTTGTCTGTGTCAGTCCTTCTGTAATTTGATGATGTCATTGGAGGACTCTGTGATTGCTCCCAGTTTACAGTCATCTGCAAAGTTAGCAAGCCACAGGCCATCAACTTTTGACTGGACTTAAGAAAAATAAATTCCAAACAGTACAGGGCCCAGTACAGAGCCTTGTGGTCCACCACTGGTAACTGGTGTACTGGTGGAGGTGGATTCCCCAGCTTTATCAGTGTGCATTCTGTGTGTGAGCCAGTTTGCTAAACATCTATTGACAAATGAGTTGATACCCAGCTGGGAGAGTTTCTCAATGATCTCTGAGTGCAGAATTGTGTCAAACACCTTGAATAAATCAAGATATGTGGTATGTACTGCTTTACTCTTATCCAGGGCTTTGTCGACTTTCTCACAGAAATTCAACAGGTTTAATAAGCAAGATCTAACCTTGACAAAACCAAACTGAGTTGGGTCAAGAGTTTGACGGTTGCCTATGTCTTGGTTGATAAGGTCCCTGATGATTCTTTCCATGGCCTGGCAGATAAGGCTGGTCAGGCTAATGGGTCTATAGTTCCCAGGGTCAGTTGATGGATCCCCTTTGTGCAAGGAGATTACTGTTGCTGTTCTCCACTCCTCTGGCAAAAAACCAGTGCTTAGGCTGTGGTTAAACAGGCATCTAAGTGATTCCACTAGGTCTTGCTTTAGGTTGTTTAGTATGCAGCTTGAGATGTTATCTGGTCCCACAGAGGTTGTATTTTTGGCCTTGGAGAGTGCTTGAATAACCTGTTCTTTGGAAAGAAATGGCAGAGGACAGGTGTCAGGAATGCTATGGGCTATGACTGGTGGAGACAGGGGGGTGAAATTGTTGCCAAATCTGTCAGCTAGCAGGTTGGCACTTTCTTCCAGTTTCATGTGAGTGGTGTCTTCCACTATAAGTTCAGCACAAGCTGGGTTTCCCCTTTGAGGTTTCGGACGTAGCTAAGGAATGCCTTATGATTGCCTTTAGCTAGGAATGCCAGTCTAGTCTCATAACTTCCTTTAGAGGACTTTACAAGGTTTCTGATTTGCTTGTTTATGCTGTGTAGTGTAGTCTTCCTTTCCTGAGTATGTTTCTTTTTGTTCTTAAATATCACTTTATTTCTTTTGTTATATAACTTATTTATACTTGCAGTCTACCAGGGTGGCTTGATTTTGCGAGAGGATCGGGTTTTAATCCTGTCAGTTACTGCCAAGTCAGTACATTTGCTTAAGTGGCTATATATGTTGGGGTGCAGACTAACTGTTCCAGTGAGTTTGAGTTAACAAAGTCCAGGAACCTCATTGTGGTCATGTTTGTGCTCGAGTAAGCCACCCGATCAATGGATGGGTAGTTGAAGTCTCCCATGACCAAGGAGGTTGGCTGTATATTGAGCAGTTCAAGCAAGTCCACGTAGGCATGTGTGTGTATCCTGGTTCATGGTGGGGGACCTGTAGCAAGCTATAATGTGGTTGGATGTTTTGCCAATAGTTATTTGGACCTAGAATAGCTCAAGACAGTAGTACTGTTTCACCAGTCGCAAGGTGTATTTGGATTTAATGAAGATGAATACACCTCCAGCTTTGGTTCTTTCACACTCGTTTTGGGGTCTGTACATGTAGAAGGCATTGTAGCCCTGCATGGCCAGGGTGTTCTCTAGGGCCTTGAACCAAGTCTCACTGACTGCACAGACATCAGCATCTTCCAAGGTGAAGAGTGCTTCTAGGGAGTGCCGCTTACTGTTTACGCTCCTAGCATTAAGCAGCATAACCTTGAGTTTGCCTCTAGAGTATTTTGCCTAAGTCAGAGGTTTTGTTATTTTGACATAGCCTAAAAAAGGCTTTATGGGGGGAGTCAAGCATCTTTACCAATATCCTAAAGCCTTGAGAATACAAGTGAAGGCCACTTCTGGTGAAGCATTGTGGCCTGTTGACCATGTCTTCCCAGACTGACAGATACTGGATCCCCTTGGAGAGACACCAGAAACTAAGCCAATTGTTAAAATCAATCATTTTTGTCTGTACTGTGGCATCATCCTAGGGGAAGGTAGAATACTGCTTACGGATAGGGACATGCCTGCCTGACACACATTATCCGAGAGCTCTGTCATGTCTCTCTTCTTATAGTATAGAGAGGTACATCTCAAGTCATTCACTCCAACATGTACTATGATTGAGTTACAAGAGTGATTGCTGCTGAGTGACTTGAGTGCATGTGTGACTTGGCGAATCCTGCCACCTGACAGGCAGCTGACTGTGACATTCTCATTGTCTAGCCTGGTGAGAGGGATATCTGTGTGTCTCACTATCGAGTTGCCTATGACTAGGAAATTTGGTTTTAAAGTGTTTTGGCCTAGGGACTTGATTGCTGAGACACTGTTATATGCGTTATTATTTGTACTGGTGGATTTTGTTTGTGTACCAGTATTTGAGAGTTGTCTGTATTTGGGAGGCCTCTGGTCTTTTGGTAAGCTCTTGGTGAGTACCTCCATGTATGTGGGTTTATGTGTCTTGACTTTATCTTGTGCAAGAGGAGAGGTGTGAGAGCAGATAACCTTTTTGATGTCTTGTTTATTGTTATGTGACAGGACTGATTCAAGTTTCATGGTATAGTGACATCTCTCACATACTGTTTGTTTGCTTTAGGGGCAGGGGGTTGTCAGTATACATGAGGCAATTGCTACACTACCTCATGTTGCCCATGTCAATCAGGCTGACTGGAGAAATGTTAGGAAACTGACTGTCCATAGCAGCAGTTAATTCTTGGTTTATGGGAGGGCAAAAGGTCAGTTATTGGTCGGGGATTAGCAAGGGTACTTAAAACTATATAGGATTAGCGAAGAGGGTAAGGTGACACTTGACAGTAATTAGCTGAGCTGCCTGCAGTGCAGTAGTGCACAACCAAGTTTCCCGAAGAGCGGCAGGGGAGTCTGAGAGGGTTTCACTGAGCGGAGTTCAGGGGAAAAATGTGATTCTAGGCATTTGCATCTATACAAGGCACCACCAACTTAATTCTAACACAATCTACCAATAGAAAAGCCTCTCACAGAGCCTTTATTCCAGCAATCTCCAACTCAGATGGGTCCTGAGCTACACACTTCTGCCACAAGGGTGCAGAGGGGCCCTATTAATGTAAGATGGCTGGGTTTAGTGCTCAAGTGATACCAGACAGTCTAGATTCAGTAAGTCTGAATCTAGCCTATGCTATTTGAGGCAGATGAAGCAAAATGTACAAGTGCAGAATAAATCAGTCACAGCAGCAAAAACAGTATAAAATGAAGTGAAATACAGTACACAAGTGCAAAAAACAGACTTAAATTCTACTTTTTTGTTGAAGATTTTGGTGGATGCCTTGGACTCTCTCAGATGCACTTCAGATCTCTGGCTACGAACACCAACCGTTAAACTGAGCCCATACCTTGGTTCCTTTGCTAGTTTTCTCCAGTAAATTCCAGTCCCCTCATGCCTATTCTCATGCACCCTAACTGCAGTCATCCCTACTGGCAAAATCTCCTTTCTCCATTCCTATGTTGGCTTAGTTCTTAGAATAATTTCTGCTACATTATGATTATAATATTCTGTATGGATATTGCTATTCTCCTTAAAGTTTTGCATCTAAAATGCCAGTCTTTCCCTATTTATTGAGCCCCCCCCCCGTTTCAACATCATCCCTTTCCACTTTGAATTATATCTTTCTGCTTGTGCTATGTGTAGGAGCCTTAATTATGTAGCTCTGAAATGCACCTTCAAATCAGGTAATCCCAGACCACCTTGTTCTATTGGAAGGATCAACTTGTCCAGCTTGACTCTTGCCTTCTTCCCCTCCCAGATAAAATATTTCAACCCTTTATTAAATGCTGTCCACAACTTCTCCTCTGGTTGATAAAAATACACCAGACCTGTGCATAAAACTAAAGGGACTAAAAACATTCTCCTACATGTATCTTGCTATCCATATCTATAAAACAGAGCTTCCAGGTTCTCAGTTTCTGTATTATCTTTTAACTCATGCTCCTAAATACTTTGTTTTATCATGTCCCCATAAATATGGGTATTGATAAACCAATCTGTGTTTGGTACATAGTTTACAGCTATTGTTTTTGTTTTATTTTCATTTATTTTGCATCCCAAAAAGATATGAAACTGTCTCAAAATGTTCCACAACACTGAAATATCATTTTCTGATTTTATCAGGTACAAAATAATAGCATCTGCAAATAAAATCAACTTTTCTCGTTTACTATACCAATTATATCCTTGAATTTCTGAGTCCAATATTTTCTTTGCAATGGTATTACTGGATAATGTTACACCTAAAATATGTTACAACATAAGCAAAAACAGGACAACTTTAATGAAGTTTATAAAATGATTAATTCAGTTTCCAGGTAAGAAATGACAATTATAACAGCAAAAATGAAGCTAACAACTGAACTCCAGTGATACTAAACTCAAAAAGGTGACAAGTCCTCAGAGGGCAAGTAAATGTGAATAAAAATGTATGCTGTAACATTTAAGAAGACAATAATGTCATAATAAACTAAAATTCTCTAGTAGTGCAAGCTGCCCACATGACAGAAGTTGTCATAAATATTCCAGAACAAGTTATGATGTCTCTTTGAACTGAAATAAAGATATTTATTGTTTTACGGCACTGGGTCTTCTGGTTCCACTTTCCTTCACATGTTCAGCAATTTTATTCAGCGGACTGGGAACTACGAAAATAATAATCAAACCTATAAGGGCAAAATCATTCACACTGCCCAGCTTGACCTGGCCAAGGCATTTGACACAATGCCCCACTCAGGCATTAATGACAAACTCAGGAGGTTAGGTACAAACCCATATGTCACCCGATGGATAGCCAACTGGCTCACAGACAGGACACAGGAAGTTAGAACTGGGGAGTCCACTTCTACAAAGAGGCCAGTCACAAGTGGAGCCCCTCAGGGATCAGTCCTTGCACTGCTCCTTTTTGGTATTTACTTCTCAGAAGTCAAGGCCATCAGTGGTCTCTGGCTGACTAAATGTGCAGATGATTGCAAATTAGGAGCTGTTATTGAATCTCACACTGACACAAATGTTCTCCAGGAGGGGCTGACACAGACAAACAACTGGTGTCAGAGCCATGGACTAAAACTAAATGCCAAGAAATGCATAATAGTATCCTTTGGGAAGTCATCCATCCCTGGTAACTATCATATTGACAACATACCCCTTAGAGTTGACACAATAGTCAGGGACTTAGGGACACACATAGATAGTAAGCTAGCCTTTTATCATCATGTGTCTGCAGTGATGAGTAAATCATTCCATGTTGCGCAACTTATAAACAAAGGTATGGCATCTAAGTCCAAGGAAGTCATTGTTCCACTGTATTCGACATTCATCAAACCAATTATTGAGTACAATGCCCCCTTTGGTATGTACCTAACCAGGCATATCCAGCATATCTCTATACTGGAAGAATGCAAAGTTCCTGTAATCACGGCTGCACAGGTAAAAAAACACACTCTCCAAAGCCAAGAGCACAGCATCCATGGGACCTGACAATATCCCAGGCTGCATTCTACACGAACTACAGAATGAACTGGCACCCTACCTACATACCATGTTCAATCATAGCCTCACCTCAGGCTTTGTATTCACTGAATGGCGCACCGCGATGGTTATCCCACTCCACAAAGGGGGGGGGGGGCCACGACGGACCCCGGGAACTACCGCCCCATTAGCCTGATGAGCCTGGTCTGCAAGGCCATGGAACGTATCATCATGGGACTCATAAACAAAGACATTGGTAATCTCCAAACTCTGGACCCTACCCAGTTCGGATTTGTAAAAGGCAGATCATGTCTCCTAAACCTGACTGACTTCTTTGAAGCAGTCACCAAAGCCATAGATGAGGGTAAGGTGGTTTACACAGCTTATCTAGATCTCGCCAAGGTTTTTGGCACCATCCCCCACTCTGGAATTATAGATAAGCTCACTAAACTAGGTAGAAATCCCTATGTCACAAGATGGGTTGCCAACTGGCTCATGGACAGAACCCACACTGTGAAAGTAGCAGACTCCAATTCTGACTTCAGACCAGTGACAAGTGGAGTACCACAGGGATTAGTCCTGGGTCCTCTCCTATTTGGTATCTACTTCTCTGAAGTACAGGCTAACACAGAAGGTCTTTGGCTAACAAAGTTTGCAGATGACTGCAAACTAGGAGCCATAATCGAAATTCCTAACGATGTGGACATACTACAAAAGGGCTTCACTGAGACAGATACCTGGTGTCAAAGCCATGGCCTGAAGCTCAATGCCAAAAAGTGTATTGTCATCCCCTTAGACAAAAACTCTGTACCCATGAAATACCACATAGCTCTTGTCTACTTAATGCCGAAAATGTGATGAGACCTTGGGACACAGGTGGACAGTAGTCTTTCCTTTGATAATCACATCACCACAGTGGTCAGGAAATCCTTCTACATGGCTCACCTCATCACAAAAGGTTTCTCATCCAGAAAAAAAAGAGATCATTGTTCCCCTCTACTCATCACTCATCAGACCCATTATAGAGTACAACTCACCTTTTGGTATGTACCTCACAAGACATCTACAACAACTGGAAAGACCACAGAAATACCTCACAAAGAGAATTACTGGCCTCAGACAGATGCCCTATGCAGACCGTCTCAAAAAACTCCAGCTTTACTCCGTCGCATATCACCTACTCAGAGGCGATCTCTGCCTAACATACAAAGCTATGTCAAACCCAGAGCTGTTGGACATGCTCCACTTAAAGAAATCCCAATCCCTCCTTGCTACACGCTCTAGGGACCTAAACCTTGTCACCACAATAAACAGAACATGCTGGAGGGATAGATTCCTGGCCCACAGACTTACCATACTCTGGAACAGACTACCTATCTATGTCAAACAGAGCTCCTCATTAGCACTCTTCAAGAAAAATCTTGATGATTGGATGGGAAATAGGAAATTCACCCCAGGGATCACTTCTGTGGCTCTGCTCAACAGGGGCACAGGAAAATAATTTTCTTGGGTGGCGAAAGCCAGGGTACATTTTTGGCTAGGCTTACATAGGCCTTAGGGTCAATAGCCTAGTACCTACCTATGAACCTATGAACCTATGAATAAAATACTAAAGGCTGAAGATAATCAATTCTTTCTAGTACATTAGCCAGAAATTAGAGTGCAGACATAGCACTATAAACAGGTGATTCAGGTACTCTAGAAAGAGGAAATATATTAGCATGTATCCACTCAAGATGCCAAAAGTAAGCTTTGGTGGTCCTCAATAAAAGCAGACGGCTTCAACTTCTTAAGTCAGCTCATTATGTAGAAGAATAACTCAATGACTATAACCCAGGCAAATGGAGTTCAAATACTGTCTCAGGCACCTATAAGAGTTGGCTGAGAAGAAAGGGAAATGAGTGGGTCATGGCTTGACCATCCTGAGGGAGTGACTGATGGTTTCTTGCTGGCCAGTTGTTCCATGCAAATTGAGGTTTGCATGTTAGTATTGGCCACATGGGTGTAGTACTGTCATGCAAGTGATGTTAGCCCTAGATGCACATGTGTGTGGGAGCATGTATGCATCTAACAGAGGGCATAGGAGGGCCCGGTGGTGATGCAGGTGTTCATGTCAGGTACCAGAATGTTGGGTTAGGACCAAAATTGTAATGCCTCCATCAACTGCAATCAATGTGAAGTGACCTGGTGATTTCAGAGGGAGAGACTGTGAACTTCCCTCCAGGGAAATTGACTGGTTGCCACAGGACCCCAGATGGGGGGAGGGTAAGCCACACTTGCCTGGATGAGAAGGTACTCCTTCCCCACAGTAAGTACGCAGAAGACAGAGTAGCAGTGGAGGCAAAGACAGCCCTCAAGAATGCCTAAATGATGCTCCTTTTGTATATCCCCCCTCACACCTGTAGATATGGGAGACCCTGTCAGGAGGGAAAAAACAGACTCAAGTCACACTGGGGAAGTCTTGAAGGTCAGCAGCCATGAGCAAAAAGAACATAGTTTAAAACTCAAACAACTTCTTAACAATGTTTGCATGAGTCTGGGTAGTTGTGCAGTGCCTAGATATTTCCAAAGTCTTGGTTCTTTATTCCAATTAGCAGTTTCAATCAGAATTCCATGGAGTCAACAATAAAATTGAAGGGTCAAGTAAAGTTACTGGACCAGAGCTAAGCTTCACTTCCCTAAAAGACATCTTTTTCCAATGTGTAGTCTAAATAGCTTATTTAGGAATGCTTTTTAGGAACACTAGCAATAGCATTATCATGAATGTTTTTACATCTGCCACTGAGAATGCTTTTTAAACTACATTTATTTTCTGGAATGCTGAGTGATAGCGGCTGTAACTGCTCTATGAGGAACCAATACCTTAAGCCCATTTAAGCCCATATTTTTTTTATTCAGCATTGATCAGGCCAATTATCAAGTATAACATCCTATTTGAGATATATTTCACTAAACATATCAAATGATTAGAAATAGCCCAAAGATTCCTGACCAAAAAGATCACAGCCTAAAAACCCATTTTGCTTTGTGACATAGTGTAATTATTACCTTCTTTAAAAAAAAAAAAAAGTTGTCAAATACTTAAGAAGCACTTTTAAATAATTAAACTAAGCTAGACGGCCATGGCAGCTTTATATGCTGTTCTCTTTTATATTACAGTCCCAGGCAAACATAGCACACGAGTTCTATATATGACAATATTAACAAAATAACACACAAGACTTTTATAAAAACACAAAACCATTATAAACAAAATAAGGTCACTTGCATATAAAGATTCACTTCCACTATGAGTGGACAAAAGAAAATACAACATGGACAGGAATCCCTGAACTGCATTCACTAAGATAAACCTGCTGAGAAACACTTTTTTAAAGTGTGTTTGCAGGAGGGACAAGCCCCTCACACCCCAGACTTATATATACCAACTCCACAGCTGCACCAACTTGAAGAAGGGGGAAACTCTCCCAAAAAGGACATCACTGCCAATGCAACTTGCCGACAGTGATTTCTTATGGAGGAACTCCATTCATCAACAGGTTGAAACTTGGGCAAATGAAGCTTGAGCGTTCAAGCTTCGTCCACCAGTAGGGTAACACAAAGGCTCAAACCTGACTATAGCAACCAATCTAGAAAAAAACTGCTCTGAACTCATTCTGAAAAAAAAAACTGTTTAAATATACCTTAAACTCTTTGTGTGATGTCATTTTTTTGAAGGTACATCGAGATTTTAGAAGTGAGTCAGGTAAAAGTAAAGTCACCAAAGAATGGGCAGTACTATAAATATGCATTATTTGAGGCTTTGCACAGTGTGAATATAATAGCTAAAAAGACTGTAGTGAATTGTAGTAAGGAGGAGGTCTCAGAGGCAGAAGTGAAACTAGAAAAATGTGAGAAATGCAGAACATGTTCCATCAAGTGATTACTGGAAAAGGCCAACTTGCATTTTCATACTTCAACGTTTTTTTAAGCATATGGAAAACATTTGTTGAAATCAGCATGCCTGTAAAGGTCACAATGTAAAGAACTGAGTCTTAACTTCATAAAATGAATGCACTCCATACCTAAGAGAAAACACAGAGAATGTCTGGTGCTGATCACAGTAAGGAAATAGAGAAATTATGTAACGTTTTTTCTTTTTACTTAGAAGGGACATTTCACTTTTATGAGCCTGGTATTGCATGGTAGCCCTTCCAGTTTAAGTTTTATGTGCAACACATGAGAAGATGGAGTGCATTTTACTTTACCATTATAAGGAAGTTTTTCACAGAAGCAACTGGGAGTGGAAAAGATGTTCTTTATTTCAAAGGACACTCTAATCCTTCATCAGTAAATCGAAAATTTAAAAAAATTGAAAGGCAACTGATTGACCACAAATGGTCAAACAATTGCCTGTCAAAAATAAATTGTGTTTTTGTAGGCCCATTACCCCCCCCCCCCCACACACACACACACACCCAGTGGAGCGTGAGAGCAGCATGCATGTAACTTAGCAAAAGGATGGTGTATAAGACTGAAGCCAGTGAGAAAGTGGTGTAGAAAACAGGTGCCAGGTTAAGAATGGAAAGCATAATAAAGAGGAGGTGACTTACCTTAAATCCAATACAGCCTGAACCTAAAACTGTGGTGTAGGATGTGAGTGGCCTGACAGAATGAGGAAGCCAAAGACACATGCATGAACGTCTGAAAGGGCAGAAGACAACTCATGCATTAACAATCAACTTATCAGATACTGAAAGCATGCATTTAATTGATATGATGTTCATTACAGCAAATTAATGCATTTAAGTATATCAGACAAATTCATACAAGTACATCAGCAGTATGCATTTATGTGCCTCAAAACTATTAATTTAAGCCCTTCAACAGTATGCATGTAAGCACATGAAAAGTATGAATTTAAGCACAGACTTTTACAATAAGTAGCTGTATACTAATAGCAAAGTGCAAATATAAGCATAGTATTATACGGGTGCAGAGGTTCGAGCACAACAGCCAGTAAGCAGAGTTTTATATAATCCTTTCACATGCACACAAAAGCAAGCAAAACACACACAGCAAGGGAGCTATGCAAAATATTGCAAACCAGTAGTAACCTAAACAATGTATAACATTGGTCTGTAAATGGAAAATAAGACACCAGAAAAATACTCACAGCCTTCTAGTTCAATCAGTCCCTCCCTCCAAACAAACAGACACACACACACACACACACACACACTTTCTCATGCCTACCACTCTATTTAACAGGCTGTGTGGTTTAAGGCAGTATGCAATGTGCAGTCGTAATCCATCCACAAAAGTGACAGTACTGAGAAAAGGCTTCATAGTACTGTGGCACAGACATAATGTATAAGCTGCCCAGCAAACATACACACAAGTGTACCATTGAGGAAACACAACTATGTGAATAAAGGGTGGTAGGCATGCTGATATGAAAGTACACCTCATCTGGATCCCCGCAGCATCATAAAGGTACAAATCTCAACTTGCAAAACACAGTAATATCAAGTACAACTTTACGGGGTAGGATTCCTTGGAACAGTAAAGCAGAACCACTGTGCCTCATAGCTGAAAGCCCCTCTGACATTTGACAATATCAGTATTGCACTGGAGGATGGTCACAGGCACATTGCACTACTTTGCCAATGTACATATCTGGCACTGGCCCCTCTGACATTTGACAATATCAGTATTGCATTGGAGGATGGGCTCAGGCTCATTGCACCACTATGTCAGTGTACACATCTGGTACTGTTTAAAGCTACATTGTAGCAGATATGAGGCAGTAAAGAAACAGGTGACAGTAGTGATCAGTCCCTCTAGGTCACAGTCTCTGCTGTAGCTAGGTATCATCACTGATAGTCAGCCAGTACAGTAAGTCCCAGTAAAGTCCAAGACATAGTGTATACTCTAATGTACAGTGATCCTAGATGGCCACACTCATTGGGATAGTTATGTGCAATAGCTCTCAGGTAGGTAGATATGTTGGCACTCCCACATTGTTAATCCACCCTACGCATTTGTGCCATCCTTGATGCTAGTCTTCATGATAGCTGTGAACCACGCAGTGATGCCTCCTGAAATATATCAACCTTGTTTCGCTCTGCAACACAACAGGTCTTAAATGGTGATGACATGTTTACTTAATAACGTGTAGGCAGCTGTGCCAGGACTGCACCACAGTTTGTGTCACTGAGAGGCTGGACTGCAACTCTGCATGATTTCTGGATGGTATGCACATGGTGGATTGCATACTACACCTTCCATTATCTATTTTCCCATATACATAGTTATCTCAGAAGAGCAGCAATATAGGTCACAGGTCATCTGAGAAGCTGCCCACTAGGTGGTCAAATGCCTTCATCATATCCCTCTGTGGTATGTGGGCAAGGGCAAGTCTCTACCTTAAATGTGGAGCAAAGGAGGGATCCTGTATTATAACATGTGGTTAGATACTACTGCACCTGTCTCCACAGGATTTTGCCCAGGTGAAAATTGCATCCATGTAGCTGTCTTGGGGAGGGGGAGTATCTGGCAATGGCATTGTATGCAGTTTGTTCAAAGTCACAAATAATATTCTGCACACTTGCAGTGAGGTAAAGACCCTCCACCAGCTCAAACAGGTTCTTGAATATCATACTGTAACCTGCCCACTCCTGTTAATCTTAAGCATGGCAATGTGACAAGGACTGTTTGGTACATTTTTTTGTGTGTTGTTCCCATCATCTATCGAACCATATATGGAATACAAGTGTTTACAGACACTGGATTTTGTGGGGAATGTCCTATCCATATGCAACACCAACAAGCGTAGCAGATTAGTTATACTCCAGAGGTGATCAGTGAGGGAATGTCCCATCCATAAGTAGCACCAACAAGCCTAGCAGATTAGTTATACTCCGGAGGTGATCAGTGTCAGCATATGGTGTTCTCTTCCTGGTCCTCTGCCACCTTATGCATGAAGTGGCCATTCCACATGGGAATAGGTTGGGGTCAAAATGTCACAGTGCTGAAACTACAGTGACCAGCTCTGGATGCATCTTTTTCTGCTACTGGGTGATACCCACTCCTAAACGTCAGGCCAGTGGTAGGTGCTATACATTCTCCTGCAGATGTGCTGTGCTGGCCTATATTACACTGCAAGGTGGTTCATGGGATGTTGCAACTGATATACAAGTGACAATATCTGATACAGACTTTGATGTATGGTCAGGGGCAAGGTAGTTAGGGGATAATTTCTCCAGTGTGGGCCTGGTGTCTGTCAGTATTGCGACGGCCCTGCCATGATATCTTTCATTCAGCTTCTTTATACATGCCCAATAATATCAGGTTTGCATTGCCTGCTCCTTTACAAACAGGTAGCCCTCCACAACTAAGTGGGGCTTTCCCCCACTGTGATGGTAGAGTTGCATAATTTCTCTCACTACACCAGGACTTTACTGTTCAATGACTTCTATGTCAACAATTTCCCCCTTAATTCCCTTTCTCATACATACATGCATTGTTGCTACTTTACATGTTCCTTCTGCAGGTGACTGTTGTCCCTTACCCTGATGTTGTCCCTTACCCTGATGCCCAGAGTGGAAGTCCTTCCTGTATTCTGTTCATATACGGCACACTGTACCTGTTTACCTCTTATCACATCTGCTAACTAAATATGTCTCCATTCTACACTGTACTGCTGAGGACCTATGTGATCCACTGTTCCACCATTTCAGGGCTACTTGAGTGTGTGCTGTCTGCCAATTATCCCTGTATATTCTAAATGTATTCTTTTATTTACTGAGTTACATTTTTTGCTTATTTATTTATTTGATTTTGCTTACTTCCACTTCAGTATTTTGTGTTTCTATGACTACTTAATGCCCTTCCCCATATATCTACTGCTTGGGGGTGGGAAGCACTTTGGAAGGTTTACTTTTGCTTCTTTCTGCCCTGACTATGGGGATGTGCATGCTTTCACTGTCAACTTGCTCTCCTGCCTGCCTTTTCCCGCTTTCTTGCTTAACCTACACTAACCAGGAACAAAAGAGTGCAAACCAAATAAAAACCAAACAAGTAACAAAAATCTGGAACCAGTGGTCGAGGCAATCAAGAAAACAAGCAGATTAGCGTACCACACTTTATTCAATGCTTTCCCACGAAAAGAAACTTCAAAAACGAAAAACTTTTAAACCTTGTAGCCTGGGAACAAAAATGCTGGCAGCGGTGTATTGATAACTGCTTTTATTGTAAGCGCTTTCGGCCCGGACCTTTCCGAGCCTTCTTCAGACAAAGAAACAGTAAAAAATAATCAAACACCATTTAATTGACCAATGTATTTAAATGGTGTTTGATTATTTTTTACTGTTTCTTTGTCTGAAGAAGGCTCGAAAAGCGCTTACAATAAAAGCAGTTATCAATACACCGCTGCCAGCATTTTTGTTCCCAGGCTACAAGGTTTAAAAATTTTATTCAATGCTTTCGTCAAGAGACTTCATCAGAATACAAAAACTTTTGATAAGAAAATGAATTACCTTTTAAAATACACCATTTTTTCTCTAAAAGGCTTTTAATACCAGAACTGTCAATAGTCATGTCATGTGAACATACAGCACCAAAAAAACATTGTTAATACAATTTTTATCACTAGTTCCTCCAATTTTAGTTAATGGTGCCCTCAGTAATGCTGGATAAAATAACTCACGTTTACTAAGAATGTCAGAACATAAACTGTTCAAGTAAGCTTTATCGTATCGCCTTTTAACAAACATTGTCGAAATAAGTTCAAATTCTTTTAGTAAGTCACTGTGATTCGTAGTCATACGACAAGCTCTGATATATTGTCCCTTTGGTATGTTTTTCTTAATGTGTTTGGGATGGTTACTTTTATAATGTAAATAACCATTAGTGAAAGTTTTTTTACGAAATATCTTACTCTGAAAATTTTTTTTCTTTTTCATCCCACCAAAGCATAACATCTAAAAAATTGACGTTGTAATCCCCTTCACTAAGTACACATTTTAAGAATTTAGAAGAATTATTAACATCAGTCAAAAATGAATCAACCACATCTTGTGCACCCTGGATAATAAAAAAAAGGTCATCAACAAACCTAGAATAAAAAAGTATGTTATATTGCTTCTCAATTTCAACTAAAATGTTAGTTTCCCACCATGCCATAACAGTATTTGCATACACAGGGGCAGCTGTTGACCCCATGGCAACCCCTCTTTTTTGTTTATAGTAAATATCATCAAAAAGAAAAAAATTATTATTTAAAATAATATCTACCAGGTTACATACCAAAGATATAGTATCAGCTTTCATTCTAGAATGTGTAGTTAAAAAACTACGTACTGCCTCAACTCCTTCTATATGAGGAATACAAGTGAACAAAGACACAACATCAATAGAAAACATAACATGTTCAATAGAATTTAAGTTAACCCGTTCAGAAAAAATTCTAAGCTTGTTTAAAAAGTCCCAAGAGTCTTTTAAACGTGACTGAAAATTCTGTGTCAAGGGACTTAATAAAGCATCAACTAATAGTGCAATTCCTTCTATTATAGAATGTGGGGAAGAAACAATGGGTCTAAATGGAGGGTTAACCAAATCCTTATAAATTTTTGGGATGCCAAATAACACCCCTACTCTAGGTTATTCTACAACACAAAAATCATACATTTTAAAATCCATGTCACCAGACATTAAAGCTTCATATAGGAATGAATAAATGTTCCTATAACTACGATGGATATCAAATAAGCAAACTTTTTCATATTCAGCTGTGTTATTGACGATAGCCAACATACTTTTTTTGTATTTAGTAACATCCATAAGAACAATATTGCCCCCTTTGTCACTCCTCATAAATCTAAGATGTGATTTTTTTTCTCAATTCATTAAGGGCCTTACGTTCTAATTGGGTCAAATTATCTACCCATTTGCCTTTGGTTTTTAAAGAATTTGACAGTTCTTGTAAACATACCTCTTCAAAATCTCTTATAGTGTTGTTTAAGGAGGGAGTGTATGTAGAGGGTTTAAATAAACCTTCATTAGAACCAGATATATTACACATTAAGAACTGAAGATTCAAGTTGCGAGTATATTTCTTTAAATCAATGACAGTTTTACTAAATTCAGCTTTTCTAGTCGGAACAAAATTTAAACCATACCTTAAATGCCCAACTCAGCATCAGTTAACAAAGTATCTGACAGATTTACAACATCAAAATTATCAGTAGACATCATATTTAAAGTCTTTAAATTTTGTCTCCCGACGAATTGGAACTGGTCGTCATTCTGCTTCTTGTGGTCACAGTCCTTTTTGTTTGATTTCCTTTCTTTGCTAAAAAAGTTTTTGAAACACCAACATGTACTGAAGAATGTGAACTACTACCTTCAGTATTTGAAGAAGTTTCTTCTTGTGTTTCTGTGATAACTGCTCCCTCGTTTTGATTGCCCTGGTGATGAAAAAAATGTTTAAAAAAAAAACGAAGGAACCGTTGCTTTAACAGATGTTCCCGTTTTATTTGAACTAACAAATTTTTTAGTTTTGTTGTTGTAAACTGTCTTATTAGGGCCTTGTTTCACCCTGGAACCCCCGTCATTGTCTCCATAAAAGCGCCTTTGACTAGAAACAAAATTGCTGTAAGCGCTGTTGTTTTCGTAAGCTGTAACATCACATAACAGCTTACTATGCTTACGAGTTTTCCATTGATGTTGTGTCCTTGTTCATTTGTATTCCTCATAAAGAAGGAGTTGAGGCAGTATGTAGTTTTCTAACTACACATTCTAGAATGAAAGCTGATACTATATCTTCGGTATGTAACCTGGTAGATATTATTTTAAATAATAATTTTTTTCTTTTTGATGATATTTACTATAAACAAAAAAGAGGGGTTGCCATGGGGTCAGCAGCTGCCCCTGCGTATGCAAATACTGTTATGGCATGGTGGGAAACTAACATTTTAGTTGAAATTGAGAAGCAAAATAACATACTTTTTTATTCTAGGTTTGTTGATGACCTTTTTTTTATTATCCAGGGTGCACAAGATGTGGTTGATTCATTTTTGACTGATGTTAATAATTCTTCTAAATTCTTAAAATTTGTACTTAGTGAAGGGGATTACAACGTCAATTTTTTAGATGTTATGCTTTGGTGGGATGAAAAAGAAAAACATTTTCAGAGTAAGATTTTTCGTAAAAAAACTTGCACTAATGGTTATTTACATTATAAAAGTAACCATCCCAAACACATTAAGAAAAACATACCAAAGGGACAATATATTAGAGCTTGTCGTATGACTATGAATCACAGTGACTTACTAAAAGAATTTGAACTTATTTCGACAATGTTTGTTAAAAGGGGATACGATAAAGCTTACCTGAACAGTTTATGTTCTGACATTCTTAGTAAATGTGAGTTATTTTATTCAGCATTACTGAGGGCACAATTAACTAAAATTGGAGGAACTAGTGATAAAAATTGTATTAACAATGCTTTTTTGGTGCTGTATGTTCACTTGACATGACTATTCACAGTTTTGGTATTAAAAGCCTTTTAGAGAAAAAACTGGTGTATTTTAAAAGGTAACTCAGATTTATTTAAGATACTTGGGGATCAACCTAAATTTGTTTTTAGAAATCAATTTAATTTTAAAAGATTGTTAGAAAATGTTCCTTCAGGTAAAGAAGTTAAAAGATATGTAACACACAAAAAGGGTATGTTCAGATGTGAACAATGTAATTTTTGTAGATATGTTTCTGAAGGGCCCTATGTCATGCTAGAACATTTGAACATGACATTTGAAGTTCCTGGTTTTGTTAACTGTTTAACCAGAGGGGTGGTGTACATTAGTTTATGCAGAGGTTGTTCTGCGTTTTACGTCGGTATGACCACACGCACTTTAAGAGAACGTATGAGGGAACATTTATATAGTATTAAGACTAAGGATTCCAGGAATGCCTTGTATAGATATTCTATTGATTGTGGGAATTTTAAGAAATTCTTCTTTTCTATTTTAGAAGTTGGACAAAAAGATCTTAGGGTTGGAGATTTTAAAAATTATTTAGAACAAAGGTAGACTATTTGGCAGATTAAACTTCAGTCCGATAAGAAACCTGGCCTAAATGAGGCTATTAACATCAAATGGTTCTTAAAATATAGAAAATTAAATTTGAATAAAAACATGGATTTTATTTCTTACTTTCAGTAAGTGATTTGATTATTTTATGTTTTCATTAAATCATTTTTGTTACATATGTTTAGGTTTTACCCCTTTAAGAAAATGTTTTTTATTAAGTGATCATTGTTAATTAATTATTTCATTGGTATGGTTATTTAAGCACTTTTCTTATCAAAAGTTTTTGTATTCTGATGAAATCTCTTGACGAAATTGTTGAATAAAATGTGGTAAGCTAATCTGCTTGTTTTCTTGATTGCCTCGACCACTGGTTCCAGATTTGTGTTACTTGTTTGTTTTTTATTTGGTTTGCACTCTTTTGTTCCTGGTTATCTTCTACGAGTGTTTCCGTGATGGCCGAGGCACCAGTGGACCCATTAATGGAGCTCACTATACATTCTACACCTTCAGATAAAGACGGTGGGATTATGCAGTTACTTCTGACTACTATGGTTGATATTCAGAAATCTTTAAAGGTGCTTTCTTCTAAACTTAATGGTGTAAGTACTATCACCTCTTCTCCCAATTCGGAAGGTGAAGAGAACACCATTATTGAAGTGGAAAAAGAAAACTTTTTTTCTCCAGTGGCGGATACTGTTAAAGGGAAAAATTCTTCCAGAACTGCTTTGTAGTCAGGTGGTTCATATAGAGATGTCAGGTCATGTTGGAAATTAATTTTGACCTTTTCACTAGAGCTGATTACCATGTTACAAGGGTGAAAACGGAAGAATTTCACAGTAAATGTGAATATCTTGGGAAACTTCTGGAAAAGTACCGGTCTCTTGATTTGGAGAACCGATACTTCGAACGATGTTTGGAGCTGGACATTGTCCCGAAAGGGTTAAGATTCTTCAAATGCCCTAATGGGGTAAGGGTTGATGACAATTTTTTCAAAACTTTAACTGTTTTTTCAATAAAGCCGGATTGGAATTTTTAAAGTTACTCATTGAGAACAATACAAATAAAATGTTGCAACTTAAAGAAGACATTTTTAAGGTTGACAATGAGGTTAATACTTTATTAGTGGACTATGGGTCTGATGACGTCTACCAACAATTGTTTATTGAAATTGAGCACCATATCAACGACGTAGCCACTCGTAAGCATAGTAAGCTGTTACGTGATGTTACAGCTTACAAAAACAACAGCGCTTACATCAATTTTGCTTCTAGTCAAAGGCGCTTTTATGGAGACAATGACGGAGGTTCCAGGGTGAAACAAGGCCCTAATAAGACAGTTTACAACAACAAAACTAAAAAATTTGTTTGTTCAAATAAAATGGGAACATCTGTTAAAGCAATGGTTCCTTTGTTTTTTTTTTAAAAAAAATTTCATTACCAGGGTAATCAAAATGAGGGAGCAGTTATCACAGAAACACAAGAAGAAACTTCTTCAAATACTGAAGGTAGTAGTTCACACTCTTCAGTAAATGTTGGTGTTTCAAAAACTTTTTTAGCCAAGAAAAGAAATCAAACAAAAAGGACTGTGACCACAAGAAGCAGAATGACGACCAGTTCCAATTCGTCGGGAGACGAAATTTAAAGACTTTAAATATGATGTCTACTGATAATTTTGATGTTGTAAATCTGTCAGATATTTTGTTAACTGATGCTGAGTTGGGCATTTTAAGGTATGGTTTAAATTTTGTTCCGACTAGAAAAGCTGAATTTAGTAAAACTGTCATTGATTTAAAGAAATATACTTGCAACTTAAATCTTCAGTTCTTAATGTGTAATATATCTGGTTCTAATGAAGGTTTATTTAAACCCTCTACATACACCCCCTCCATAAACAATATTATAAGAGTTTTTACAAGAACTGTCAAATTCTTTAAAAACCAAAGGCAAATGGGTAGATAATTTGACCCAATTAGAACGTAAGGCCCTTAATGAATTGAGAAAAAAATCACATCTTAGATTTATGAGGAGTGACAAAGGGGGCAATATTGTTGTTATGGATGTTGCTAAATACAAAATAGTATGTTGGCTATCATCAATAACACAGCGGAATATGAAAAAGTTTGCTTATTTGATATCCATCGTAGTTATAGGAACATTTATTCATTCCTATATGAAGCTTTAATGTCTGGTGACTTGGATTTTAAAATGTATGATTTTTGTGTTGTAGAAAAACATAGAGTAGGGGTGTTATTTGGCATCCCAAAAATTCATAAGGATTTGGTTAACCCTCCATTTAGACCCATTGTTTCTTCCCCACATTCTATAACAGAAGGAATTGCACTATTAGTTGATGCTTTATTAAGTCCCTTGACACAGAATTTTCAGTCACATTTAAAAGACTCTTGGGACTTTTTAAACAAGCTTAGAATTTTTTCTGAACGGGTTGACAAATTCTGTTGAACATGTTATGTTTTCTATTGATGTTGTGCCCTTGTTCACTTGTATTCCTCATGAAGAAGGAGTTGAGGCAGTACGTAGTTTTTTAACTAAACATTCTAGAATGAAAGCTGATACTATATCTTTGGTATGTAACCTGGTAGATATTATTTTAAATAATAATTTTTTTCTTTTTGATGATAACAAAAAAGAGGGGTTGCCATGGGGTCAGCAGCTGCCCTTGCGTATGTAAATACTGTTATGGCATGGTGGAAAACTAACATTTTAGTTGAAATTGAGAAGCAATATAACATACTTTTTTATTCTAGGTTTGTTGATGACCTTTTTTTTATTATCCATGGCGCACAAGATGTGGTTGATTCATTTTTGACTGATGTTAATAATTCTTCTAAATTCTTAAAATTAGTACTTAGTGAAGGGGATTACAACGTCAATTTTTTAGATGTTATGCTTTGGTGGGATGAAAAAGAAAAAAATTTTCAGAGTAAGATTTTTCGTAAAAAAAACTTTCACTAATGGTTATTTACATTATAAAAATAACCATCCCAAACACATTAAGAAAAACATACCAAAGGGACAATATATCAGAGCTTGTCGTATGACTATGAATCACAGTGACTTACTAAAAGAATTTGAACTTATTTCGACAATGTTAGTTAAAAGGGGATACGATAAAGCTTACTTGAACAGTTTATGTTCTGGCATTCTTAGTAAACGTGAGTTATTTTATCCAGCATTACTGAGGGCACAATTAACTAAAATTGGAGGAACTAGTGATAAAAATTGTATTAACAATGTTTTTTTTGGTGCTGTATGTTCACTTGACATGACTATTGACAGTTCTGGTATTAAAAGCCTTTTAGAGAAAAACTGGTGTTTTTTAAAAGGTAATTCAGATTTATTTGAGATACTTGGGGATCGACCTAAATTTGTTTTTAGAAATTAATTTAATTTTAAAAGATTGTTAGAAAATGTTCCTTCAGGTAAAGAAGTTAAAAGATATGTAACACACAAAAAGGGTATGTTCAGATGTGAGCAATGTAATTTTTGTAGATATGTTTCTGAAGGGCCCTATGTCATGCTATAACATTTGAATATGACATTTGAAGTTCCTGGTTTTGTTAACTGTTTAACCAGAGGGGTGGTGTACATTAGTTTATGCAGTGGTTGTTCGGCGTTTTACATCGGTATGACCACTCGCACTTTAAGAGAACATATGAGGAAACATTTATATAGTATTAAGACTAAGGATTCCAGGAATGCCTTGTATAGACATTCTATTGATTGTGGGAATTTTAAGAAATTCTTCTTTTCTATTTTAGAAGTTGGACAAAAAGATCTTAGGGGTGGAGATTTTAAAAATTATTTAGAACAAAGGGAGACTATTTGGCAGATTAAACTTCAGTCCAATAAGAAACCTGGCCTAAATGAGGCTATTAACATCAAATGTTTCTTAAAATATAGAAAATTAAATTTGAATAAAACATGGATTTTATTTCTTACTTTCAGTAAGTGATTTGATTATTTTATGTTTTCATTAAATCATTTTTGTTATATATGTTTAGGTTTTACCCCTTTAAGAAAATGTTTTTTATTAAGTGATCATTGTTAATTAATTATTTGATTGGTGTGGTTATTTAAGCACTTTTCTTATCAAAAGTTTTTGTATTCTGATGAAGTCTCTTGATGAAAGTGTTGAATAAAGTGTGGTACGCAAATCTGCTTGTTTTCTTGATTGCCTCGACCACTGGTTCCAGATTTTTGTTACTAACCTACACTAAAACCCATAACTCTCCACTGTCCGTGATTTTACAGAACATCCCTGACTTTGCTTTATATGTTTTCCTGTCGCACACAAAATTTTTAATTATCTGGTAAGTTGCTGAGATGTTGCCCATCAATACTGCCAGGCATTGGGGTTTCTCACTTATTTTTCTGAAAATGCATGTTGATGCAAGTGAAATAACATAATAATATAACATTTACTGATTTGGGGCCTTTAACCTTCATTAATTCTTTCTTCTTACACATTTCTTGAGCAAAGACATTGACAGGTATGCTGTCATCCCTTCCAGACTTATGACACGCACTGTGTGATCATACGCTTTCTTGTTAGTTTATGACAAGATCTGGATATGTATAGCTCTGATCCTAAAATTGTTACCTTCCACAGTGGCTAATCTTCTTGTAGCCTACTGCTAATACAGACCACACTTCATCTGCATGCTACCTGCCCTTCTTTCTTATTGCCGAGTTCTCCTGTGATTGCTTAAGTCTGTGGAACCTTAAGTTATTAAATCCTGCTGAACACTTGCATTTGCTTTGCTTAAACTAGAGTCAATCAGAAGATGGGAAGCCTTCTTTTAATTTGGTATATTGAGACCTCATGCATTTAAATTGTGTAAGCAAAGTGTGTATTGCTATGTTTTTTTCTACTTTCCCCACCTTTGGTCAACTCTTGAGATGGTATTTAGAAATTAGGGGAGTGGAGGAGGCCGAACTACCCAAATGTGGGGGTGCAAGAGAGATTGTTGATCTGCAGAATAGACGTTTTGTTTGTTTTTAGGGATTTTGAAGTATGTCTCAGTTTTGGATAATTCAACCAAATATAACAAATGCATGCAAAGATATATATATATATATATATATATATATATATATATATATATATATATATATATATATATATATATGTCTACCTGAATTAACCAAAACTGCAAATGACTGACAGCGAGATAACCGACACCGGAAGATCGACAAAGAAGACCGACAGTTGAGAATCCTGACGCTGAGAACACCGACATGTAAAGGTAAGTGTGCGATAGGGACGGACGTTAGGATCAGGGTGTGGGTAAGGTAAGTGTGTGATAGTGATGGATGTTAGGGTAGGGTGCGGGTGAGGTAAGTGTGCGATAGTGACGGACTTTAGGTTTCGGGGTGGGTTAAGTGAGTTAGGGTTAGGGTGCAGGTAAGGTAAGTGTGCGATAGTGACGGACTTATGGGTTAGGGGCGGATTAAGTGAGTTAGGGTTAGGGTGCGGGTAAGGTAAGTGTGCGATAGTGACAGACTTAAGGGTTGGGGCAGATTAAGTGAGTTAGGGTTAGGGTGCGGGAGGTAAGTGTGCGATAGTGACGGACCTTATGGTTAGGGTTTGTGTTAGGGTTAGTGCATATATAGTTGTGTATGTAAGGTATAGTGTAGGTTTGTAAGGTTTTTGGTGTGCTTGTGTTGTGTGTGTGTTTTTCGGGAAGGTTATTTGTTTTGTTGATTGTCGGGATTGTGGTTTGTCGGGCATGTGAAGTTTCGTGTTTTTGAACTTTCGATTTTGTCGTGTCGGTTATTTTGTTGTCGGTGTTTTGGCATGTCGGTGTTATCAGGTAGACCCATATATATATATATATATATATATATATATATATATATATATATATATATATATATATATATATATACATGCATAGGGTTTATATTGAAATACTGACATTCAGTAAATCAGTGTTTCAATATAACAAGCCAAATTATCCAATTATTCAAAATAATGAAAAAAAAATTTAAAACAATATTTTTGCTGGGAGGCAAGTCCTCTGTACCCCCCACTCCCCTCCCTAATTATATATGCCAACTCTGAGATCGTACAACAGTGGCGAATAAGGAAACCTCCCTTACCCTATTGTCAGCAATAGGTTTATAGGTGGTTACTGGGATACTGACCTTAAGGTCTTTATAAGCCTAGCTGTGTGCACCAAATATAATACTAGAGAAACCCAATATAAATGATCTTGCCAAAACTCAAGATCTTAGTTAGCAATGACTGCCCGTATCTAGGAGGGTCATAGGTGAAATCCCAGCAGGAATTTACAGTTTTCCATCCAGTCATCCAGACTACTCTTACACATAGGAGTGGTAGACTCTGAGAGAAATATCTGTCTCTCCAGCAGGTGCTATTTATGTCGCAGACCAGGTTAAGATCCCTGGAGAGGGTGACCCTTGTCCCATTTGACTTGCAGATGTGCAGCATTAGGTTTGAATCAGAGACTGCTCTGTAGGCCATGCACAAGTCTTCTCTAAGTAGTCTGTACCCTACTGAGTACAGTGACAGTGACTTCAGTCTGTCAGTGTATGATGTGCTGGAGACCGTGAAGTTTCTTTATTAGAAATCTCTAAGGTCTCCCAAGTTGCTGCAGGTGCCTGCTAAGGTACATACCAAAGGGAGCATTGTACTCAAATATTGGCCTGATGAGGTCGAGTACGGGGGAGTTATGACCTGTTTCTCTCTTGAGGCAAGGCCTATGCTAATGAGGTGTGCGATGTAGAATGCTTTCCTTAACATACGAGACACGTGGTTGTCAAAGTTTAGGCTACAGTCAACTTTCATTCTTATGTCTCTCACTACTGAGTTGTTACTTAGAGTATTATTGTTTGGGTCTATATTACATCGTCGCACTTCAAAAAGTTCGAACAATGTAATATCATACATAAATGTCCGAAACATTAAAATAGCGAACAGAAAGAACAGCGATTTTTTTTCCCAGGGAAAAAAAATCGCTGTTCCCTAACAAAAAAAAACCCTCCAACCTAAAACTTAAACTAAAGTTGGGGGCTTTGCCCCCCAACCCCCCTACTTAAATATACCAACTTCGAGATCGCACCACAGTGGAGGAAATAGCAAAGCCCCAAAAATGGCCCACCGATTTTTTTCCCTGGGAAAAAAATCGATGTGCCCTGGCTTCGCTATTTTCAGGTTTCAGATATTTAAGTTCAATAATACATCGTTCAAACTTTTTAAAGTTCGACAATGTAATATAGACCCTTATTATGTATATGTTTACCATCAAAATCTCACACCTGCAATGTGCGAGTGTTCATGTTTCTGACCTGAAATGTCAGAAATCAAATACACGAACAGGAACATGACCAAACAAGGTATTTAAGGAAAGTCAGCAACTCAGGAATGTTGACTTTACCTAAAATACCACACTCTTGGTCATGAGCTATGAACACTTTGCAGGGGGGGCAAGCCCCCCTGCATCCCCCATGTGGGGCCTGTCCTCCCCACACCCCCTACTACTTATACATACAAACTCAGACATCGCACTATAGTGAGGGAAAGGGTACATTTCCTGATCCTCACTATAGAGCAATCTGCATTCAAAATGTTGAATCCACAGCAGCAAATGCTAGTGTGCATTCGCTGCTGTGACTTCAACTCTTTTTTTCCTCGCTCAATTGAAATCTTGAATCCATGCTTTTGGGATTACACATTTACACATAGCAGGTGAGAGATTTAGATAGTTATTCTTATTTATATGGTAGTGGTGGTGGTGCTGCGGTAGCGTTGTCGCCTCGCAGTAAGACGCTGTCTGGTTTGATTCTCAGCTGGAGCGCCTTCTGCGTGGAGACATGCATGAATGGGCGTACCTTCGTTGAAGGTTGTGCATCAGGGCTGGTAACTCGGCATGTAAAACTCAACTACCAATCATTAGCGGACCGGAGTTCCGCTGTGGCGACCCCTAACCGGGAAAAGCCGAAAAGACACAACATGGTAGTCTGCAGGGATATTATTTTTACTGAAGAGGATGATAATGCATTTTTAGCATTGCATCTGAGTCTATGGCTTTGGCACTAATCACTGGTTTGTGTAAGTCCCTCTTGAAGTATATTGACATCATTTTGGGATTCAATGATTGCACCTAATTTGCAGTCGTCAGCAAACTTAGTCAGCCACAGCCCCTCTCTTTTGACCTGAACTTCTCAGAAGTATATTGCAAACAATAGGGAGCCCAACACTGACCCCTGTGGAACCCCACTGGTGACAGACCTGCTGGTTGAGGTAAAGTCCACAGCTCTGACTAAGTGCGATCTGTCAGTGAGCCAGTTAGCAACCCACCTGATGACATAAGGGTTGATATTCAACTGGGAGAGTTTATCAATGATGCCCAAATGTGGGATTGTGTTGAAGGCCTTGGCTAAGTCAAGGTAGGCTGTATGCACAGATTTCCCTTTGTCTATGGCTCTGCTGACATTTTCGAAATCCACCAGGTATAACAGGCAAGATCTGTCTTTGACAAAACCAAACTGTGTCAGATCAAGGGTTTGGAGATCTCCTATATCCTTATTTATAAGGTCCATGATGATTCATTCCAGGCCTTCAGATAAAGCTGGTTAAGCTTACGGGTCTGAAGTTCCCAGGGTCTGTTGCTGTACCCACTTTATGAAGGGGGGTGACAGTTGCTGTTTTCCATTCAGCAGGGACAAAACCAGTACTCAGGCTGTGGCTGACGAGAGCACCTAATAGAATTGCTAACTCATGTTTTAAACCATTTAAAACATAACCTGGGATGCCACCCAGTCCCACAGAGGCTGTATTTTTGGCCTTGGAGAGAGCATTAATGGCTTGCTCTTTGGAAATGCAACATGGGGGAGATGTAGAGGGAATGCTTTGTGTAATGTTTGAAGAGGTCAGGGGGGTGAAATTTTTGCCAAACCAGTGTCAGCTAATAGGTTAGCTATTTCCGCAGGTTCAGTGTGTGTGATGCTATCCACATTAGTTCAGCACATGTCTGGGTCCTACCTTTTAGGTTATGGATATAGCTGAAGAATGCCTTAAGGTTATCCTTAGCTATGGGTGCTATTTATTTTTCGAAGTTGCCCTTAGAGGATTTTACAAGTTGTCTTATTTGTTTGTTCAAGCAGAGGAGGGTGTTCTGGGACCTCTCTTTTTTATTCTTAGACAGCAATGTCTTCCTCTTGTTGCATAACTTATTAATGCTAGATGTCCACCAGGGAAGCTTGTTTTTTTCTTGAGGATCTTGTTTTGATCCTTTCAGGTACAGCAGTGTCAATACATTTGTGTAAGTGATTGTACCGGGCATCTGTGTATACCTTAGTATAGTTGTCAATCCCATCTGTGGGAACAGGAGCTCGGAAATTATTTACGCCATCCCTTAGGAGGGTATAATTAGCTTTGGTAAAATTTTTTAGCCTGATTTCACCTAACAGGAGTTCAGTTCAGGTATTATAGCTACTTCAAATGTGACTGATTTGTAATCAGTTTTAACCAGTGAGAGTCCTATACTTGTGGTGGTGCAACAGTCACCCATGTTGGTAAGGACCAGCTCAAGAATATTTGAGCCCCTTGTGGGGCTGCATACTATTTGTTCCAGGGCATTAATGTTAACAAAGTCCAAGAACCTTTGTGTACAAGTATGCTGGCACTCATATAAGTTTCCCGGTTAATGGAGGAATAATTAAAATCTCCAATGACTAGAGTGCTTGGTTGTAATTTGATTGACTCAAGTAGGTCCAAATAAACAGCATGGGTATCATGGTTCATTGAAGGGGGCCTACAGATAACGATGACTTGAAGGGGGAGGTCTTACTCACAGTTAGTTGAACTTGGAGTAACTGCATGGAGTTTTCTTTTCTAACCAGTACTGAGGTGTATTTATCTTTGAGGAAGATAGATACACCTCCTCCTCTGGTTCTCGCATATTAATTTTTCAATCTGAAAGTATGGAAGGCATTGTAGCCTTGTGTGTAGTTTTGCAAGGCAGAGGTACTCTCTGTGGCCCTGAACAAAGTTTCTGTGACAGCACAGACATCAACATCTTCCAGGGAGAAGAATGTTTCCAGAAAGTGCAGTTTCTGATTTAAACTCCTAGCATTTAACAGCATAACCTTTAATTTATTTGTGAGTGATATTTTCATGTTGTTCTTGAGGCCTTGCCTAGAAAAGGCACTATGGGGGAGGCAAGTGCCTTAGCCAGTAACCAAAAGCCTAGAGGTGACAGGTGAAGACCATCTCTGGCAAAACAGAGTGGTATATCAACCATGTCATCCCTGGCTGACAGGACCTGGATCCCCTTAGAATGACACCAGAAACTAAACCAACTGTTGAAGTCAATCATTTTTTGTTTATATTGTGGTATCATCCTACGTGAGGGTAGAATTCTGCTCAAGGCTAGGGACAGACCTTCCTGGGACACATATTCAGAGATCTCAATCATGTCTGTCTTCATATATTGCAGTGAGGTACATCTCAAGTCATTCACACCAACATGAACTATGATGGAGTCATAACGGTACTTGTTGTTGAGAGACATGAGTGCGTGTGTGATCTGATGAATCGTGGTACCCAATAGACAACTGACCATAACCTTCTCCTTGTCTAGCCTGGTGAGTGGGACATCTGTGTGTCTCACAATGGAGTCACCTAAAAATGTTGTTTAGATGTGCTTTGCCTTAGGGGCTTATTTGGTGAGAACCTGATGCTTGTGTTTTTACAGTGGATATAAAACATTTACACACCCCTGTTAAAATGCCAGGTTTTTGTGATATAAAAAAATGAGACCACAATAAATCATTTCAAAACTTTTCCCACCTATAATGTGACCTATAACCTGTACAATTCAATTTAAAAACAAACAAATCTGTTAGGGGAAAAAATATAAAAAATAAAAAACATACAATAAGCTGGTTGCATAAGTGTGCACACCCTTAAACTAATACTTTGTTGAAGTACCTTTTGATTTAATTATAGCATTCAGTCTTCTTGGGTAGGAGTCTTATCAGCATGGCACATCTTGACTTAGCAATATTTGCCGACTCTTCCTTGCAAAAGTGCTCCAAATCTGCCAGATTGCGAGGGCATCTTGTGCACAGCCCTCTTCAAGTCACCCCACAGATTTTCTATTGGATTTAGGTCTGGGCCCTGGCTGGGCCATTTCAAAACTTCAATTTTCTTCTGGTCAAGCCATTCTTTTGTTAATTTGGATGTATGCTTGGGGTCATTGTCATGCTGAAAGGTGAAATTCCTCTTCATCTTCCACTTTCTAGCAGATGCCTGAAGGTTTTGGGCCAAAACTAACTGGTATTTAGAACTGTTCATAATTTCCTCCACCTTGACTAAAGCCCCAGTTCCAGCTGAAGAAAAGCAACTCCAAAGCATGATACTGCCACCACCATGCTTCACCATGGGGGTGGTGTTCTTTTGGTGATGCGAAGTGCTGTTTTTGCACCAAACCTACCTTTTGGAATTGTGGCCAAAAAGTTCAACCTTGGTCTCATCAGACCATAACACATTTTCCCACATGCATTTGGGAGACCTGATATATTGTTTTGCAAATTTTAGCTGGACCTGGTTGTTTTTTGTGCAAAAAAAGGCTTCCATCTTGAAACCCTACCCCATAGCCCAGACATATGAGGAATACAGGAGATTGTTGTCACATGTCGTACAAAACCAATACTTGCCAGATATTCCTGCAGCTCCTTCTGTGTTGCTGTAGATCTCTTGCCAGCCTCCCTGACCAGTTTTTGTCTTGTCTTTTCATCAATTTTGGGGAGACGTCGAGTTCTTTGCAGTGTCACTGTTGTCTCATATTTTCTCCACTTTTTGATGATTGTCTTCACTGTGTTCCATGGTATATCCAATGCTGTAGAAATGTTTTTATATCCTTCTCCTGACTGATACCTTTTAACAATGAGATCCATTTGATGCTTTGTAAGCTCACTGCGAACCATAGCTTTTGCTGCAGCAGGCAACTGAGTAAATGTCAGGAAAATCCTACTAGGACAGCTGAACTTTATTTGGGGTCAATCAGAGCCTCTTTAATTGATGGCAGGTGTGTACCAAAGAAAACTGAATGCTGTAATTCAATAAAAAGGTGCTTCAACAAAGTATTAGTTTAAGGGTGTGCATGCTTATACAGCCAGCTTATTGTACGTGTTTTATTTTTTATATTTTTTCCCCTAACAGATTTGTTTGTTTTTAAACTGAATTTTACAGGTTATAGGTCACATTAAAGGTGGGAAAAGTTTTGAAATTATTTATTGTGGCCTCTTTTTTTATATCACAAAAAACTGGCATTTTAACAGGGGTGTGTAAACTTTTCATATCCACTGTATGTGTATTGAGTGCTGTAGGTGCTGCATTAGGTGTAGCATGCTTGTGTTTGGAAGGTTTCTGATGTTTGGGTAGGTTTCTGGTGAGTACCTCTGCAAATGATGGTTTATATGTTGAGTGCATGGTTTGTGAAGGAGGTGGAGTATGTGAGCT
This sequence comes from Protopterus annectens, assembly GCF_019279795.1. Lineage (NCBI taxonomy): Eukaryota > Metazoa > Chordata > Ceratodontiformes > Protopteridae > Protopterus > Protopterus annectens. Next base: position 89,294,102 of record NC_056744.1, read on the forward strand.
GACAATCTGTCCAGTGTTACTGTTCTGTGCATGAGAGAGCAAGGATTCCAGATTTGTTGTGCAGATGCATCTCTCACAAATAGTACTTGAGTGATTTAGGGTAGAGGGTTGTTAGTGTACACGAAGCAGTTGCTACACTGCCTCAGGATACCCATATCAATCAGGCTGGTAGCAGAAATGGAGGGAAACTGACCATCCACAATGCTAGGTTAAATCCTGTTTTCACAGCAGAGAGAGAAAATGGAGGGGTGTGGTATAACTGGGTGCTCTAAATGGGGTCTGTACTACTGGGGAGCTCTATAAAGGGTCTATACTAGTGGGGGATTCTAAATGGTATGAGTCTATTGTAGATTTGGTGGTTTTGGGACTGTTTAAGGGCAAAAGTGCAGCTGAGGTGCTTTTTGAGCAGCTAAGTGCAATTTAAGGACTTCTCGGACAGATGACGGGCAGCTACTAAGGGAAAATTTATCTACTGAAGTTTGTGCATCTATCACCACCAATGGTTATCCCCACTGCGTGGTAATGCATAATGGTGCACGGCGGTGCGCTATGTGTAAACTGATGAATACAATAGATAAGTGGCTGGTTGCCTAATCTGTGGAGCTGTGTTAAAACAAGCGGAAACCCTTGCAAATGCAGGGCTTGTGTAGCAACAGTGAGCAGACTGACAAACTATTTAACCAATAAAAAAGCATAAAATTGAGCCCTGTGCCAACAACCTTTAATCATATGGCTCCTAACTGCACTCTCCTGCCACAAGGGTGCAAGGGGACCCTCTCCAAAAAAACTATAGCCTGGTTTAGTGCTCAATTTAACAAACAGAACCAGATTCAGGAGGTCTGAATCTAGTCTATGCTACAGCAGACAAAAAGTGTAACAAATCAGCAAGAACAGTTTAAAAAAATCAGCAATATAACAGAAATGCAGTTTAAAAGTGCAAAATACAGTATAACACTCACACTACCAGCCAGCAACTCACCCGGCACCTAAATCCCACAAGCACAAGTGCATATATTCATGCACATCCATGCATTCAAACACACAGACACCTTCATATGCGCGCACATACACACACGCACACACACACACATATACACACACACACACGCACACACACACACACACACACACACACACACACACACACACACACACACACACACACACACACACACACACACACACACACACACACACATTCACATACACATAAACACACATTCAAACACACAGAAGTATGATCCATTTTCATTTGATTCTATATACGTCGACCAAATCAGTTTGATGTAATGCAGAATGAACTAAAAATTGATCATCTGACTTTTGACCAGACAAATGGCACCCAATATGCATGCATGTGTATGTGTGTGTGTGTGTGTGTGTGTGGGTGTGTGTGTGTGTGTGTGAGACTATACATACATATGTGTATATATAAATATATATGTATATATATATATATATATATATATATATATATATATATATATATATATATATATATATATATGGGTCAACCTGATAACACCGACACACCAAAACACCTACAACAAAATAACCGACATGAAAAAAATGAAAAAAAAAAAGTTCAAAAACACGAAACTTCACATGCCCGACAAACCAAAATCCCGACAATCAACAAAACAAACACCTTTCCCAAATAACACACACACAACACAAGCCCACCAAAAACCTTACAAACTTACACTAAACCTTACATACACAACTATTTATGTACTAACCTTAACCCAAACCCTAACCCTAAGGTCCTTCACTATCGCACGCTTACCTTACACGCACCCTAACCCTAACTCACTTAATCCGCCCCTAACCCTCAAGTCCATCACTATTGCACACTTACCTTACCTGCACCCTAACCCTAACTCACTTAACCCGCCCCTAAACCTAAACTCCGTCACTATCGCACACTTACCTGACCCGCACCCTACCCTAACATCTGTCACTATCACACACCGTCCGTCCCTATCGCACACTTACCTTAACATGTCGGTGTTCTCAGCATCGGGATTCTCAACTGTCGGTCTTCTCTGTTGACGATCTTCCGGTGTAGGTGTTCTCATTTTCGGTATATATATATATATATATATATATATATACATATATACGGGTCCACTATGTAATTTCAAAATATTGAAATCTAGTATTTTGAAATTACATAGCCGAAAACACAAAGTTCCAAATCCAGCAGAAGCGCAAAATTCAAAATCCCAAAGCACGGAATTTCCGCTTCCGCTAGTGCGGTGTGTGGCTATATCGGTTGAATTTAGGTAAGTTTGTGGGTGTAAATGTGTTGGTTAGGGACTTTAGTGTGTGTAAGTGTGTGTTGTGACTGTGATGTTTGTGTGTGAGGGACTGTAAGATGTGTATGTGTGAGTTTCTTTTGTGTTTCTGTTTGTGCGATCTTGGAGTTTGAATATATATGTATGGGGGGGTGTGGGGCACAGGGAGGCTTGCCCCTCTGCTTATCTATAGTGTAGATGCATTTATTTGATTGTGGAGGGGGGTTTGTTTGTTTATGTGTGTACTGTATGTCTAGCGTAGTTTCGGCATTTTGAATTTCGTGGTTGTGTGTTTTTGAAATTGTGAGTTGTGCTTGGGTTTTCGGCTATGTAATTTCGAAATACTGAATTTCGGGATTTCAGTATTTTGAGATTACATAGTGGGCCCATATATACAGATAGATATATAGCTATGCATACACACACACACACGCACGCGAGTGCGCACGCGTGTGTGTGTGTGTGTGTGTGTGTGTGTTTGGTATGTGCATGCATGTGTAGAATATATGGATGCCTGACATGCAATAAATTAACAATCTGTAGGTTAAGGACATGAATTTTTGGTTGGAGAGGCAATGTAATGGTATTTGGGGATTGTTAGTAGTAATGATAACCCAGTCAACAAAAAGTATGTAAGTAAATAAATAAATGATGTACTAAGGATAGCAGTAAATTGATGACGTATCAAAAATGGCAAAAAAATCTTTGATGGCTTACCAAGGATGGCAATAAACAGAATATGTCTACAAACTGAACCACATAAACATTTTTCTCATATTCCATTATCTGAGTCTGCTGTTACGATGAATACATACATCCAGTAAAAGGATGAGTAACTTCACTGAAAAGCAGTATTGTCAGGCTTACCACATATAACTATAAGGAATACAAGACTATCACAATTTCCAGTAAAGATGACCCCTATGTAATATATTCTTACAAGTGCTCTGCTTAGTAATCATTATTTGTGGGTTTCACCCTAGTTTTGTTTTAAATGGTGCTATATTGAAGAGCAGTTGGCAAAAAGAAACATGTTAACAGGGGTTTTCACTCTGAATCATTTTTGTAAAAATATCTAAATGAAGGTTCTGCATTTTGGTCAGAACACAGCACACCACATAGTCTTGTGAGTAATTGAAAACAAGTGTCCTCACTCTAAGGCATTTTGTCAAGAAATGGTATCTATTTCCATGCAGCACAAGGACAGTGAATGAAAAGGGCATATACTGCTCCTCATTCATCGGAGAAAATTGGCTAAATGGATGAGCATTCGGATCATGGAATTGGCATTGAAAGGGTTCATATAATGGCTGGACTGGTAAAAACTGTGTGTGCACAGCTTCCATGCCAGATAATCAAGAGAACTGACACCTGTGCCCTGAAGGAAAGGATCTTTTCACGTGGAGACCTGGGCAAGTTATTTGGTATTCAGCAAAATTGTCTTCTGTGACCTGGACTTTTAAGAAGCCTTTGTTTTTATTTCAGTTACAATAAAATGTACATTGTTAGGTGTGCATTCAGACTAACCTATCCTGCATATTTCAAAGTGCAGTTTCTTGCAGGAGCTAAAACATTTTGGGTTCCCAAAGTAACTAAAAAAGTCCTGTTTAGGAGAACAGCCAATTGTGTGGCATTGGTGGTGATCACCAAAACAAAGTCAAATGAAAAGAATGATGAAAGGTGAGGTCAGAAGTCATTCAAGGGACCTTATAAGATCCAGCATGGTCACCTAAGAGAATGTGTCCTTGACAGCCAAGCTACAAAGTGACAATCTGTTTATCCTGAAGATACCCAAGCTAGATCTTTAATGGTGAGACTGAGCATTATACAGCTAGGTTAGTTTAACTGGACATAGTAGGAAATAAGAGGGGATGTAAAGTGTTATATTGGAAGATTACAGTTATTGCATGATGTATCTTTAGTTTCTTATGATATGACTTGCATGTAAGTGCTATTAAGAGATTTTTTTCCGATGTCTATCAGTCACCAGTGAGTGTCAATATTAAAAGAGGGCTGGGGTTGGTATAATGGTGAAGGTGTTTGCCTCATGGTCATAAGCTACAGGGTTTGATTCTCACCTTTAAAATTGAATTCAGCTAGGCTTAAAATGGCCCACAAGGATGGACAGCCTAGTACTTACCTACAAACCTTACCTGGTCGTGGTTTTCAACATTTCTATAGCTAGAGGCACCTTGGACAACCAGAACAGTGAGGTAAATCGAATGATGTTTGACAGATTGAGACAGTCAACCTGACATCTCACTATGAGAGACTGTGTTGAAATTAGTAGTTTTAGATAAAAATCATTCTTTGTCTAGTGTCAGTATGACATAATTACTCTAAGTGTTTCTGCAATAATTGTTCAATATGGCACAGTTACGTGACATGGCAATTCAATAGTAATAATAATAAAGATAATTCAGATATATGATATGGGCAGACTGTCTAATCTATGTGTGATTGGGAAAATGTTTGATAAGCAGAACTCTACCTGCTGAGAGAGAGCTATCATAAATGTGTGTCTTCTACATATAGTAATGAGCCAACTTCAAAAAGTACACTTTTGGTTTTGATGAGATATTGATTGTATAACATTACACCATACAGTTTATAATGTCTAAACATTGCTATGGCTTACACTGAGACCTCAAATGAATGAAACAGTTAGTGTCACTTCTTTTTGCATATAATGTCGATAGGTGTTTTCCCTCACTGACCAATATTTAATTTAAAGTATTGTTGTCATGTTGTAACCTGTTGCTATTTGATAGGTCTGGCTGGGAAGCAATCTAAATATATGTTGTGTATGAGCAAGAATTAAGACTCCAATTAGGATAGTTTTTGAGGATGGGCAAAAATTTAGCTAGCTCATCCTGGCAGCAATTTGGTGGCGACATTTATGTTGCCTTATGTTTTTTTTATCAGTATATGAGCAACTACCTTGGGTATCTGACAGTTGAGCATTTTGTTATAAGTTTTTAAGAAAATACTATGTTAGTAGGATGTTTCATGCAGTAATATGGTTAGGAAGATGGATTGTATGGGATAAGTGGTCCTTCTTGATAAGAATTAGGGCAAAACTATAGCTTGGGACAAAACGGCATAGCAACAATGCAAAATAGCACGTAAGAATACTGCTAGTGAATAGGTACTGCAAATCTAAATGAGTATAAAAATATTATTTTTGGAACATAATTATTTAATGAGTCTCATAAAAAAGATCTTGGGTGTTAGTCTTTGTTAAGAGATCTATTGCACACAGTTTGTGTTTACAGGAGAGTCATTTGTCCTAGCAAGACCATCAGAAATTGAATCGTTTGGATTGTAACTATGGTTACTTTACAGAGTTTTAAATTACATGAAGAAAAAGGGCTTGCCAACTTGATCTTTTCGGGCATGGAGGTTATGCTGATTGACCACAAAGCAAATTGTTAAGGAAGAGATATTATAGTTAAACTTTATTGGAGTAACTACCCACTCACTTTAGTCAGTCTATATCATTTGCTTTGGGCTACTATATCTAAGGTTTGGGGATTATAGATAATATTTGGACTTTTTATGAAGGTGTATTGATTATTTCTGGGAATTGGAACATAGTATCTAATCTAAGGAATCATAAGTAAAGGGACTCTTGTCCACAACAGAATGCCCAGAATATTTAAGTTATTGCAGAGCTATGAGGCTTTGGTCAGGTAAAAACTTGGATGAAGAGTGACATATTATTCCTCAGTATATAGGAGACTTTCTAGAATTGGTAAGGTGATTACACCAGAGCACTTGCATATGGTGTCTGGGTTGCATGCATTCCAAATTATCTCCGATCATGGATTCTCAGAAGGTTCACCTAACTAAGGAACAAATACATGTGGATACAATGAGAAGATTCATGCTTCTTGTTTGAAGATACAGTAGCTGAGGTCTTGGGTGGCTGATCAATGGGCAATGTGATACATTACTGTTAATAATATTAGCAGTGATAAATCTTAGAATTGGGATGTATACAAAGGTGCAATAGCTGAAATGATTCTCTATGTTATGAGGGTTATCAGATAGAAAAAGAAAGGGGGCATGACTATGTGGATAGACTGGCTAGATACTTTGCAAGAAGGGGCAAATGGCAGTATAGACGGGTGGGCAAACCAAGATGATGAAGTAAAGATTGAAATTTATTATATGATGGATAGGAAACAGGAATTCAGGATGATTTGTTTTTAAACAGCAGTACTTTGGGAACACACTGGCATTTTAAAGGTCACTAGTTTTCAATGAGGCAAGCAAAAGGGGACAAGTTGGTAGTCAAATTGCAACATAGACATATAGGTCACATAGTTGTTGGAACACATGGCATTTTGGAGATTTTTCAAAACTTTTACTAGAGGCTATATATTCAAAATTTTCATCTTAATTCAAGACAAAGTCATTTAATAGCGTGCTCCAAAAAAATATAACTGAAAGTATCTTCTCTGTAACCAGTAAGAAAAATTAAGGCCCCATGTGAGAGAGATGCGACAGAAAAAAATCTTTTAACTCACAATTCCAGTGAAAGGCATCTGGCCCAGGTAGTCTACATAATAAATTCTATACCGTGAATAAGCAGTGGACCCTAGATATGTTTTATTTCTTATATACTAAATTTCTTACAACCTAGTGAGTCCCATATGGTTAGAAGGAAGCTGTTGATAGCAGTAACAGTCAAGAAGGGTAAGAACCATCTCATGTCAGTATTGCGTATGCCTGTTTTAATTTTAAATCTCAACTACAAGTGTTTAATGAATATTTGGCAAATAGACTGAGGCAGAATATGCCTAGTTTAATACATTCAAACCAATGTGGTTTCATAGCTGCAGTTAAACTGCAGGTAATACTTACAAAAAAAAATGATATTATTGGAACATGAATACATCAGTGGAAACCCTTAGACAATTATTTCACTTAATGCAGGAAAGGCTTTTGACCATGTCATTTGGCCTTATTTATTTCAGACACTAGCAGGGATGAATCTACTCAGTACCTTGATTAAATTTATGACAGATATTCATTAGGGTTCTGTAACCAGAAAAAAAAGTTAAATGGTTACTTTTTAAATGCATTAAATATGCACGGGGGCATCTGACTGAGGTGTTCATTTTCACCATTGTTATTTGATATGTATATGAAACTTCAAGACCAAGCTATACATGACTCAAAATAAAAGGCTGCAATTGGTTCTTTCAGGAGATCAAACTATTTATGTTTCTCCAATGAACTTTTGGTTTATTTAACTGACCCAGAGCAAGATTTTTCCATTTTATATGTTCTGTTGGAGGAGCTTAGGAGTACATCTCTGCATAAACTAAATATAAGTAAACCTCAGGTCATTTTTGTACATTTTAGTTCCTCAAGAAGGCTGACCAATCACTTCCCAGATATACAGAATCAAAGGCAAGTTAATAATTTAGGAATTAAGGTAGCAACCTCAGTAATATATCCCATGTGATTACACAAAATAAAGAATGTGGTTGCAAGATAAAAAAAAATTCAGTTATTAGAACTGGATCATAGGGGCCAAGTAGTAAAAATGTTTTGTTACCCCTATGTTTGTATTTCTTTCAGATGATATCAATAGTATCCCTAATTTACGACTAAGATAAGAAGTATGCTTACTCAATTTATTTTGCAAAAAAGATATTCCAGAGTCAGTTTTGATACATTGGCTTTACCATTGAATACAGGTGAGTTGACCCTTCTAAACTTCCATTTGTATAGGTTAGTAAATCAGTTAAGGATACTGTGTAAATGTTACCACCCAGAATATAGTATGGTATGGAAGTCTATGTTTTTGGACTGGTTAAGAGTGAATAATGCCATCCATCACTCTTGTCTGATGATAGAAATGCATGGAACCAAGGCAGATTTTAATTAGTTAAGGAGGATGGGAAGAGATGGTAGTGAGAAGAAATAATATTTCAGACAGATTTCAGCAGCAGAATCTCTGTCACTTTAGAGCCAGAATGCCATCTTTGCAGCATGGTTGAGCTATGCATAAATAGACTGCCAGATATAAAATGTTGGTATCATCAGCCATGGCAGAATGGTACACTTACTTCATGGCAGTTTTTTGTGGGTTAGTATCCATTGCTTACAAGTGATTGCCTGTCCGATGGCTGACTGAAAGCCAAGTATAAAGAGCTTTCTATGCAGTTTATGGGAACAGGACAAATTGCTAAAATGGGTAAGTTTATTGTTGTATGAAAAAGGGATCATACCTTAAAGAGACCTAATTTGTAAACAGTACATAGATTGTTAGGAAGAAGTGGGGGAGACACTGAGTAAATCTGCTTAGCCTCCCCCCCCCGAGATATCTGACAAGGTCACACCATTTTAAGATTTTCGTATGAAAGTATCTCCTCAAGTATTTTCACACTTCTAAACTTCTAATTAAAATCTTCTCAAATGCTCCAAATATTGGTTGAAGATGGTTAAATCCAGAATTTCAAGGCTCTTGGGACTATATTCTTTTTTGGAGGGACTGTCATAGGCTGGCACAACTTAAGGAAAAGCAATATGGCAGGAGCTGAAACAAGATCATAAATTGTGTTATCTTCCATCTACAGGGATCAATGGATTAGCCAACCATTACCAAAATGTACTAGATTTTCTTGTGATACTAGCTAAAAAGGATATAACAAGAAAACAAATGCAAGTTGTTCAACCCATTGTAAGGGGGAAATTAAAGACTTAATGAAGAAAGGAAGTGTATGATTTAGAGCAAAGACAGATAACTGATAGGATTAGACTATGACACTGCTAGATGGCTCCTGTAACTTTTATATTTAGAAAGGCTAGATGACCAGTAGATCTGAACTCTTGTTGTGATCTAGGGGTGTAATCTTGGGGGGGAGGCTAAGTGATGGCTTCATAGGGGGAACCAGCTGATTTTTTTTTTTAAATTCTAGAAGGCTATACAAACTGTGATCCCTGATGGCAAGACACTGTCACTATAATAAGTAAACAGAAATTCAGAAAAGTAACACAGTTTGGTACCAAGTAAAAAAAGGAGATGTTATAAATTACTGGGAATCATTGGTGTAAAAGTCCAGCTGATTTTTTTTTTTAATTCAAGAAAGCTATACGAACTGTGATCCCTGATGGCAACATACTGTCACTAAAATAAGTAAACAGAAATTCAGATAAGTAACACAATTTGGTAACCAAGTAAAAAAAAAATAAAAACAGAAGTTATAAATTACTGGGAATCGTTGGTGTAAAAGTTACTTATAAAAAAAAAGTAAGCAGTACGTTTGATGTAGTAAAGGAAGTAATAATGTATGATGACACTCAAATAAACATTAAATCACTACAGAGTGCACATTTACACCAACAGAAATGCCCGGAAAAGCCATGGTCTGGACTGCATGTGGATTATGTTGGTCCAGTCCTTGGAGAAAGGTTTTTGGTTTATAAAATGAAAAAAGTAGATAAAGACTAATGTTTTGAATTAATTTACTTAGCATGCAACCATTGAAAAAATAAGCTAAAGATTTCCTCCTATACGATATCCAGAAATGCTAAAGTCTGAAAATTGATTTCATTTCACTTGTGTAGAATTTACAAATGTTATGATGGGAAACAATGTGTTATGTGAAGTCTGCTTTATTTCATAAGTTCATAGGTTCATAGGTTGGTACTAGGCTATCAGTCCTAGGGCCTATACAAGCCTGGCCATAACAATTCCCTGGCTATTTCTTCCCACACTATTTACTTCCCTGGACCCCTGTCTAGCAGAGCAACTGACGTGATCCCCGGGGTGAATTTCCTTTCTCCCATCCAATCATCAAGGCTCCTTTTGAAGTGGGCCAAAGAGGCACTCTGCTTGACATGTATGGGCAATCTATTCCAGAGTCTGGGGAGTCTCTGGGTCAGGAACCTATCCCTCCAGCATGTTTTGTTTATTGTGATGACAAGGTTTAAATCCCTGAAGCGTGTGGCTCTGAGGGATTGGGATTTCTTCAAGTGTAGCATGTCCAACAGCTCTGGGTTTGACATGGCCTTGTATGTTAAGCAGAGATCACCTCTGAGTAGAAGATATGTGACAGAGTATAGCTGGAGTTTTTTAAGGCGGTCAGCGTAGGACATTTGCTTTAGGCCTGTGATTCTTTTAGTGAGGTATTTCTGCGGCCTTTCCAGTTGCTGCAGATGTCTTGAGAGGTACATACCAAATGGGGCGTTGTATTCTATAATAGGTCTAATGAGGGATGAGTACAGTGGGACAATGACCTCCTTTTTTCTGGATGAAAAGCCCTTAGTGATGAGGTGTGCCACAAAGAAAGATTTCCTGACTGTTGTGGTGATGTGGTTATCGAAAGTGAGACCACTGTCCACCTGTGTCCCTAAGTCTCTTATCACACTTTCGGTGTTTAGTGTACTGCCACCTATATGGTAATTCACGGATACATGTTTTTTCCCAAAGGGGATAACTATACATTTCTTGGCATTGAGCTTGAGCCCATGGCTCTGGCACCAAGCATCTGTTTCTGTAAGGCCCTTTTGTAGAGTATCCACATCATTTGGGGATTCAATAATGGCTCCCAGTTTGCAGTCATCTGTGAACTTTGTTATCCAGAGTCCCTTAGTGTTGGCCTGTACTTCAGAGAAGTAGATGCCAAACAAGAGCGGTCCCAGGACTGAACCCTGAGGTACTCCACTTGTCACTTGTCTGGAGCTGGATTTGGAGTCGGCTACTTTTACAGTGTGGGTTCTATCAGTAAGCCAGTTAGCAACCCATTGGGTGACGTATGGATTAATGCCCAGCTTATTAAGTTTATCTATGATTCCAGAGTGGGGGATGGTGTCAAAGGCCTTGGCAAGGTCTAGATAGGCTGTGTGGACCACCTTACCCTTGTCCATGGCTCTGGAGACTGATTTGAAAAAGTCAATCAGGTTCAGGAGACAAGATCGGCCCTTCACGAACCCAAACTGGGTGGGGTCCAGTGTTTGAAGGTTGCCAATGTCTTTGTTTATAAGTTCCATGACAACACACTCCATGGCCTTGCAGATAAGGCTTGTCAGACTGATGGGACGGTAGTTTCCGGGATCCAAGGTGGATCCCCCCTTGTGGAGTGGGATAACTGTAGCTTTGTGCCACTTAGTGGGCACAAAACCTGAGGTGAGGCTATGATTAAACATGACACTTAGGTGATGTGCCAGTTCATATTGTAGTTCATGTAGTACACAGCCCGGGATGTCATCTGGTCCCATGGATGCTGTATTCTTAGCTTTGGAGAGTGCGTTTTTTACCTGTGTGACCGTTATTACCGGAATTTGGCAATCTTCCGGTATTGAGATGGGCCATTTAGGGGGTGAGAGGGGGGTGAAGTTGGCACTGAATCGATCTGCCAGGATATTGGCAATATCCTTGGGATCAGTATATTTAATGCCATTCTGTTTTAACTCAGAGCAGATCTGAGCATTGACATTTAGATTCTTGACATAGTTATAGAATGCCTTGTGGTTGTCTTTGGAATCTTTGGCAATTTTATTTTCGTAACTAGCTTTGGAGGATTTTATGAGGGATCTCAGTTTCTTACTGAGGCTGGTAAGGAAGTTTTTTGCATTCTGGGATTTTCCTCTTTTCTACAACAGTTTCTTCCTTTTGTTGTAAAGTTTGTTTATGGCAGGGGACCACCAGATTGGCTTCCTTTTTTTGGATGAGAGCATCTTGGTTCTATTTGGGATGGCACGATTCATGCATGAGTGGATGTGCTCGTACATTGCCTTAGTGTAGGATTCAGCAGTTGAACTTTCAGTTCCCGTCTGCATGGGTGTCATGAAGTTTGTCACTTCTGACTTGAGTAGCATGAATTTGGCTTTGGAGAAGTTTTTCATGGAGGTTTCCTTACTGGGGGGTGGGGGTGGGATGTGGATGTTAAGGGTGATTAGCTTATAGTCTGACCTGACTAACGAGGGGGTGACCATAGGTGTGGAGCATCGATTTCCCATGTTGGTAATGACCAGGTCTAGGATATTGGAGACCCTGGTGGGACTATGGATTAGTTGATCCAGGGCATTGGAATTTATGAATTCCAAGAACCGTTGGGCAAAGGTGTTGGTACATGAGTAGTTTTCCCAGTTAATGGCAGGGTAGTTAAAATCACCCAGTATTAGGGTGTTTGGTTCTATCTTAATATTTTCCAGTATGTTTAGAAAGGTGTAGTGAGAATCTTGGGGCATGGTGGGGGATCTGTAGAAGCTACAATTTGGATTGCAGTCTTACCTAGTGTTAGTTGCACCTGGAGAATTTCAGATGCATTGTGTTGGGCAACTAGCCTGGTGGTGTGAATATCCTTGGTGAATATTGACACTCCTCCACCTTTAGTGTTTCAGTCCTGCTTTGGTGGCCGAAAAGTGTGGTAAGAGTTGTAGCCCGGTATTGCAGGGGTGCTCTCTGGAGCCTTGAACCAGGTCTCAGTTACTGCACAGATATCGATGTTCTCCATTTTTAGGAGTGCCTCGAGAGAGTGCATTTTGAGGTTTAGACTTCTAGCATTGAGTAGCATTACCTTCAGATTTTGCATGCTTGTACCTGTTATGATGGTGGTTTTGTCCTTTGAACTTTGCCTAAAAAAGGCACTATATGGGGTGGCAAGAGCCTTAGCTAGTAACCTGAATCCCAGGGGCGACAGGTGCAGACCATCTCTGGCAAAGCATCGTGGTCTGTCAATCATGTCGTCCCAGGCAGACAAATACTGGATCCCCTTTGAATGACACCAGAAGCTTAGCCAATTGTTGAAGTCAATCATTTTGTCCTTATATTGTGGTATCATTCTGGGCAAAGGCAGGATGCTACTCAGGGCTAGGGTCATACCTGCCTGGACCACATGATCCGAGAGCTCTTCCATGTCTCTTTTCATGTAGTCCAGGGAGGTACGTCTCAAGTCATTCACTCCAACATGGACAATGACAGAGTCATATTTGTACTTGTTGTGGAGTGACTTGAGTGCATGCGTTATGTGGCGGATCCTGGCACCCGACAGGCAGCTGACTATAATTTTCTCCTTGTTCAACCTGGTGAGAGGGACATCAGTGTGCCGGACTATAGAGTCACCTATGACTAAAGTGTTAGGTACATTGTCTTACCTTAGGGGCTGTTGCTGAGTGGCACACTGGTGTTGTGAACTATGTGACACTTTGGTTGTGATTGGTGTTTGCTTGCGTTTCAGCTTCAGAGGTCCTTGTTGCTTGGGCAGGTTACAGTTAAGGACCTCTGCATATGTGGATTTAGTGTTGCTATATGTGGGTGTTGGTGGTGTGGGTTTAGAAGGGCTATGTGTTGCTTGAGGTGTAGTGTGGGTGTTAACCTTCTCCTCTTGACTGTCTAGCACAATCTTGGGTGGAGAGAGCTTTGCTTCCATGCTTAATTTTGCCTGTACATCTTTTGAAGAAAGAGATGGGGAAAATTAAGAGGGTTAACTAAAGTGAAAAAATTCACAAATTTTGTTTAATTACAAAATGACTTTTCAGATGACTACAGGCATACATCCAACAGAAATGTTTATGGAGAAAAGGCTATGGTCCACATTTGACTTTATCCAAAGAAAACAGTGAGCTTCAAATCAGACTCTGACAAAAAACATTACACTGGGAAGTGTTTTAATGATGAGGTGACACCAATGGAACTAAATGGATCCCTGCGATAAACAAGAGTAGTTCGGGACCTGTCACTTATACAGAGGTCTTAGGAAGTAGTTCACATGTTAAGAGGCCAGCAAATTGAAAAAGAGACGAGATTCACAGAAAATGCATCAACATGTGAACCTGCAAGAGATGAAAAACTCAGTACAGAGTGTGGAGGTTCCCATGTTGTTAGCAGAAACACCTATCAAATCTGTGGAAGTCATAGGTGAGATGCCAGTACCTGCATCTGTTGTATTAGCCAGCTGCCACCCCACCTAGACATTCTCTGTTTGAAACGTGGGCCTAACTCTCCAAAAAGACTATGCTAGATTGTAGTAAATCCATTTTTTCTTGGATACACTCATCTGGTAGTTAACCCGGACTTTCTTATATAACAGAGTGAAGCTGAAAGTCTATACGGTATCTAATGTTTTACTGCTTGTTAATGCTGTACCACTAAAATATATACAATTTTGAATGTGTCAGTAACCCCAGAAAACTATCCATACACTAACATTATAGTTTAACAGGCAGATTTTACCATAAGAAAAGGAAGTTTGTAGTATTACTTACTTATTCGTATGTAGTACTAAACCATGTCATGTGTGCAGATTAATCTGTATGAAGTTTAACCTAGATTATACAAACCATGTTTCATGTTTACCAGAATCTGTCATCTGTGCTAAACTGTTTAGATTACTGCTTTTGCTTATGATCCAGAAAGTGACCCCATGGGAGTTAAGTCAAAGTGTCAGAAAAATCATGATACCATGAAAAATGTCTGCAGCTGGTTTTAGGAATGTTGTTCACTGGCAAGGCCTGGTGGCTAGATAAGCCATGTAACACAGCCCTACTTAATCTGAAAAAGTGTGGTATGGCTCTGTGGACTCACCACCTACAAAGTGAAGAGTAGGGGTCATTGGGCAGACAAGAGTGAAACAAATCAAGGCAGACTATATTCTGTCAATGAAAAAATGGAAATAATCTCTTGGGACTTGAACTATCGTAACATTTGTGGATAATGATCCAGAGCTGAGGAAAGAAGAGTTAGATTTAGTTGAATTTGGTGATACACACATTGAGTTGTTTCTGTGGTTCTGAATCCAGACTTCTCCAGTTAGACTGTTGCCTTTCTCTTACTCCAGAGTTGTCTTGAGATTGACCCCTTATGACTGTACAGGTGCACACAAAAGTGACACAGTTTTATATATGTATGTATATGAGTGCTTTGTGTAATTATTTATTGTCATATGATGCATATAAAGGTTCATAGGTTCGTACTAGGCTAACTGCACTGAAGGGTCATTTAAGTCTAACCAATAACATGAGATCAGAATCAAACCCTGTACTTTCTGTTTATAAGGTGAAGACATTAACCATTATGCCAAACTCAATCCTCCCAAAAAAAAGTTTATTTGCCCTTTTCCTTAGATTCATGGTTTCATAAGTTCATAGCAAATTACTAAGATAGCTTTCTTTTTCATTTTAAGCCTAGTTAATTTCTTTCCCAAAGGTGAGAATCAAACCCTGTATGTTGTGTCTGCAATGCAAGCACCTTAACCATTAAACCAACTCCCAATCATTATAAGTTCATACATAATTACTAGGCTAGCTTTCTTAATAGGTCATTCTAGGCCTAACCAATTTTCTTCCCAAAGATGAGAATCAGACATTGTATCTTGTGTCTGTGAGTCAAACTCCTTAGCCATTATACCAAACCCTAATCATATTGTATTTAGATAGGACTTCGCTATTTACTAGTTACACACATGGACACAGATTTGGAGCATCCAAAGCACCAAAGATGTTTACTAAATGTTATGCTTTACTTATCTGAAGCTCCAGTACACTGGACAGCTTTGTAATAAAAGGCCCTTTACCCCCATTAGTTTCTGGAAACGTGACTGAAACCTGTGTAAAATGCTAAAACTCGGCAAGTCCTAGACAGTGCCTTGTGAAAGACTTCAGTTTTTTAGTTCCGCCCTTGAGCTACTAGAGATCAGAGATGCTCCAAAAGAAATGTCAAAAGTCTCAGCCTTCAGAACACACACATGTCCAAACAAAAATGTGACATAAAATGTTAGGATATCCTGGCTGCTGGGTTCAAGTTAGAAAGTACTGTGATGATTCCAAATGCAAGACTACATAAGAAGACAGGCCAACAGATGTTAAAAAGTATTCCCTTCAGCTAGAAAAGATGGGCATGAACACTCCATATAGCTCAAGGCATGTCATTCTGTCCTTGACTTCCAGGTCAAATTGTGGCACATATGCTTCAGATCCTGTGTAGGGACCACATAAGCAGTCTCTATAAATTCAAGGAAGTTGGCCTCCTTAACAATGCTTCATTACATCAAAGATAAAGTACAGAATGGCAGCAGTTCTACCACTGTGAGCTTTCTAAAAAAGTTTGCTTTCATGAGCCCTACTGATTAATACAGATGACACAAACGCAATCTGATAACTCATCAGTTAAGGACAGAGAGTGGTGCTTATCTTTTACATAGGAAACCTTGAACATTTCGGATTGGGCTGTGGATCACAGCATCACTTTACAAGCACTCTGTCTTCTCAGTTATGTAAACACAAGGCCAGAACCCAACATCAGATTTCTCATACTTATGTTTGAATGGAATCTGTAAAAGGAATTGTTTGCTTGAAAGTTTCATTTGCAGGAGATTCCACGGGTGGCTGTCTTTGCCTTACATGACAATATACACCTCCTCATGTTTTACTCTCAGTATCCTCACCCTATAGCATGAAAAATGGAGGCATTATCCTTTCCATGGTTTCACAGATTATAACAGTGCCTTTCTTCCACATTTCTTAATTCAAGATGTTCTGCTAAAAACTAAATGGGCCTGTCAGGTTTTATCATAGCTGTTATCATTTATTTCAATCTTTTTATCTCACATCAAGACTCTACTGACTTAGCAAAAATAAATGATGACTCTTCAACCAAACTTCAGGACTCTGATGACACACATACATGGAAGATTTGTGTTTAATTCATAATGACATTCTCTTTTCTTCATGGGTAATTCAGAAATTGAAAAAGATTAACGTGCCTTCTACAAAGAAAGCATACTTACCAGCCTGAAGAAAAAGTTTTGCACAGGTAGCACAACACTTGATATTTTAGAATCCTGTTTTATTTAAGCACTATTGGATTGTCTGCATAATTTTTATAAGACCAGCTTTATAACAGGATGTTGTTATGAATTAAATACCAATTAGCTAGTAGAAAGACTGCTGTCAACTAAATATGCACTACAAATCCATTCAGCAAATCTTACACTAAACACAGTTTACCCCTCTGCAAGATTTGATTGTATTCCTACCATCCTATAAAATTCATTACACTCTACAGTGTAAATCTTCTTAAAAGGTGTTTTAAATTCAGGACCACCACAGCATGTATGTTTTTCTTTTGGGAATTTGAATTTCATGACTAAAATACTTTGCCTCACCTTGAAATGGTTATCATAGTGAAAATGAACTTTATTTTACAGACAGCTACATCTAGTAGCAGTTACATGTAACAAAATATCAAAACTGCAATTTTTTATATGAAAGTCTCAACCAACATTTTCCACAGGTATTTCATAGCTCACAAAATTAATCCAATCTTTATGCTGAAAGTGCTTGCTTCAATGTATTGTAATCAGTCTATTACCATCAATAGTAGCACAACAGGAAGAAAAAAAAAACAGGAACATTGTTAAAAATTCTGAATTCCCACAGGTAATTCAATTTCTATTCAGAAAGGACAACAAATTAGACTATACAGTAAGAAGTAATCAGTATTCCAAAATGCGCATGCTGATTGAATGGAGCAACCTGCATGCCAGTTGTAAATTGAACATATACCAGTAGAAACAAGTCCATCCATTGAAGTACCATTGAGCAGCCAGACTTTCTGATGGTAAATACTGGGGGACAGAGCAAAATACTAGAAAAGTCAGGTAGGTTCTGCAAAACTACAAAAACAGAAACATACTTGATTTTTCCTTGTATTTCTGTGTTGTACCTATTAAAACCTCAGACCGAATTTACGAAAGCTTGCACGGAGTGCAAGATGAGTGTAGGAGCTCATGGCGGCAATATGTCTGCCGTGCAATCCAGATACAGCCGGCAGGGGCGTGCATGAGAGCTGCTAAAGCTACTCTTACACGGACAGCGTCATGGTATGCAAATTACCTCATTTGCTGCTGAAAGCTATGCAAATTAGGTAAATTTGCAATCCAGGAAATATTAACCTGTCCGTGGAAGATTAGTGTTATCTGCAGAAATGTACTCCATTGGTAATGGAGTACCGTTCTGCAAATAGCTAAACGGAGATATGACAGCTCCAAATAAAGGATGCATACAGTTGAGAAAGCATGCCAATGGCCAAATATAAGGCCATTGGCATTTATAAATGTTTAAAATTATTAAAATCTAACTTTTTTTTCCCCGATCTCCGATGTTTAAGCATAGCGCAGCACCACGCAAACGTGCGGCGCTTTAAAAAACAAGATAATAATTTAAAAATAGCAAAAAATAGGCATTTTCACTAAAAAGCTTATCCTGCCATGCAGGTGAATGACAGGCTGAGAGATGTAACCATGCATTAGTAGGCAATCCTATGCAAATGAGGATAAGGATAGTGAATCCCAATTTTCCCCAGCATGTGAGCCATGTCCCAAGAGTGTAAGTGTAGGAGTAGGTGAGTAGTAGAGTAGACTATAGGTGACATCATAAGGGGGCATGTCAGAAAGGCTGTAAGCTAACTGGAGCACAGTGGCTTGTGTTTGCCCTGAATTGCTCAGGATTGCAAGAGGCGTGTCTACAGTAGTCCTATTTGAAAACCTGAAACCAAAGGTGCACACTGTTAAAAGTTCGGAAATTTCTTACAAACATGCACACAGCATGTGCGCTCGTGTGTGCGCATGTGTGCATGTGCGCGTGTTTGCGTGGCGCTGCCCCGGGCGGAAACAGAAAGGGAAAAGGAAGGAAAAGCAGTAGCAGGAAGTTAACCAAGGAGAACTAGCAGAGCTGCCAGGTGAAATATATCAGAACCAGCCAATTACACAGGCAGCAGACTAGCCCAGCCCAGCCCAGCACTTTAAACTCTCCAAACAGCATCCCCCCCTGTTTTTTTCCCAAGAACTCTGCAACACTGCAGTATACAAAGAGGGAAAGCTTAAAAAGCTTAAGTCAGACAAAATGTTAGGGGCTGCTCTTGCTATCATAAACCAACATGTGCAAGGTGCTGAGGGTGGTGATGTTGTGAATGCTGCTGAGCAACCCACAGTGAGGAGCCGGAGAAGAGTGTACAGACCCAGGGTAACCTACCAGGGGCTACATGAGCTGGAGATACTGGAGCGCTATAGGGTGGACAGAGACCTCCTGCAGCAAACTGTTGAGCTGTGCCGGCCACACCTCACACACAGAACCAACAGAGGGGAACCCATCCCAGTGGATACCAAGGTATGTGTTGGCATAAGAATACTAGCTACAGGTACCTTCCAGAGACCAACTGGTGATATGATGGGGATTTCACAGGCATCAGCATCCAGGGTACTCCACCAGTTCCTGGATGCCATGTCAGCACATGCCGGTGAGCATGTATATTTCCCCAATCCCCGTGAGGCATTGGCCAGCAATATGCGTCTTTTCCACCAAATAGCAGAATACCCTGAGGTAGTGGGTGCAATAGACTGCACATACATACACATCAAAGCACCACCCGGTGAGCGGGGTAGGGTCTACATCAACCGCAAGGGCTTCCCCTCCATCAACTGCCAGGTCACGTGCGATTCCCAGGGCATAATAATGAATGTGTGTGCTGGCTGCCCTGGAAGCTATCACGATTCCCACATCTGGCATCTGACGCAGCTGTACCAGAGATTTGCCACTGGGGACATCCCTGATGGTCACCTAGTGGGGGATGCTGGATACGCACTGGAGCCGTGGCTGATGACACCCATCAGAAATGCACACACACCTGAACAAGAGCTCCATAATGAGGCACACACACAAACAAGAAGCATAATTGAGTGTGTGTTTGGGATGCTCAAGTCATGGTTCCGGTGCCTGGACACATCTGGTGGAGCCTTGCAGTACTCACCAACTACATGTACCCAAATTGTTATGGTATGTGCCATGCCACACAATATGATCCTGCGGAAACAGCTGCAGCAGGAACAGCATGGAGCAGGGCCAAATAGCCCCCACCATTGCCAAGGCCTGCACAGGCACAGCGTAACTCAGAGGAGGAACAACCTGAGTCTGCCCCAGTAGGCAGAAGGAGGCGTGTCCAGTATGCCCTGGCCTTGGCAAAGAGGCAACGCATATCACATACACTGACTCAGTAGGAACCCTGGAAATGACACCTCTCTCTGACTCTCACATACAGTAAAAGGGATGCCTAACTTGACACTACCTGTTTTCAAATATGTATAGGGAGTGTACTATGTGCATCCGACATAGGCAGCTCTGCAGCACTACCTGAGGCATGAGTGCCATATTTTAAGCAATATAAAGCACTGCTAAGCACATTTTACCAGTACTGAGCATATTAAAATCCAATTGCTCGTAGCTGTGCACCGCGCTAACCAGCCCAACGTCGGGTATTGTCTGGCAATGTTGAGCAACATTGGGCAACATCGGGCAATGTTGGGCAAAGTCGAGCAAAGTTGGGTAAACACGCTCACACCTGCTTTACTGTTCCTTAACCAGTCAGGTCTGCCCAGCAGGAAAATAAAAAGCAGTGACAGGGCTCAAACTCAGGATATTGTGCACTATAGTCACAGTACTGAACCACAAAGCCATGACAGCAATTCACTGGCACAGACACAACTTAAGTCACTCACACATACCAGTTGGGGGGGTCACATACCTAACAGTCACAGCCAGCAGGACAATTGTAGACAAACGCAAACACAAACAAATGCTGTATCATGCCCTTTGAAGAGGCATATGAGTAACCTGCCCCCAGGCCTATGCAGACAGATAACAGCAGCCCAGGCAGTGTGATGTGGGTTGGGTAGGCTATGAAGTCACAAACTAATATGCATGTAATTGGAAGCTAAGCTCTGTAGTACAGTGGTATGCCTCAAGCCAGTACAATAGGCAACAGTACAGACTGAAATGGAGTACCTGACATAGCAGTGCAGCCTAGCAAATGTGTATAAGTGTCAAATGTACCCCTCATCCTATGTACACCCAGAGTAACAATCAGGTGTGCCCCCCCATGGGTAGAAATGTACAAATAATAGCTGTCCCCCCTGTATGTAGAAATGTTGATAAGTCTATGCAAATTGACTCATGGAAGCCCTGCAGGCACAGCATGCTTCTTGTCGATGTACAACACAAAGGTGAGCCCTGAAGTAAAAACCAACTTGATTTATCACACACACATATAGTATATATGCCCATAGTAGGCATGCTCACACACTTAGGCCATGTCTGAGTACAGCAGTGGGCCACACATATCTGGCAATTGGAGTTCTTACTCCAGACACTTGTCACTATTCACCAATCCTGCCTTGCGCACACAGTGATATGAAAACAGACCCATATAATATATTGGACCCCTGTCATAATCAAACTATGTACTACAAGTACTTAAGTTGTTCAAAGAAAGTGAAAATCCAAAGAAGATCAATAAATCTCCGATCAGTATCATCAAGAAACAATGAGCACTCCTAACATCATCCAAGCCATGTTCTGGCAAAAATATTGCCAAAGAGTCCATAGAGAACCATGAAGCTTTCTTTCGCTATGTCATAAATATCAATGCAAACTCATATATGTTCTGAGTCAGTGTAAAGTGTAAATGAATACATGTACATGACTGCCAACATCTTGTCAGACAGGTTCATACATATTTACCCCCCCTCTCACTGACAAAAGGGCCCATTACCATACCTGGAGATTGTGAAAACCCAGAAATCACATATACAATGGTTAAACAGCTCTATCCAAACCTAAAAACATGGCGTCTATGGGATGACATGGTTTCCCTGGCTGTGTCATATGTGAACTCCAAAAT
This sequence comes from Protopterus annectens, assembly GCF_019279795.1. Lineage (NCBI taxonomy): Eukaryota > Metazoa > Chordata > Ceratodontiformes > Protopteridae > Protopterus > Protopterus annectens. The sequence goes on from NC_056744.1 coordinate 89,316,089, forward strand.
GAACAGACCATGCACCTGAACAGTCTGTTGAGACTCACCCTCTGTAAAGCATAAGAAACTGTTGAATGGGTTACAGCAACGTTTGGCACACTCCACAAGTGTTGATGCACAACAGACCATGGGAACTATTCTCTTATAAGCCTAATAAGCCTGCTCTGCAAGGCCATGGAGTCCATCATTATGGAACTCATAAACAGAGCTATTGGGAGCCTACAAACACCCAACCCTACCCATTTTGATTTGGTCAGGGGCAGATCATGGTTCCTAAACCTGCTAGATAGTTTTCAAGGCAGTCAGCCAGGACATACATCAATTAAATGAGCTACACACGGCCTACATAGACCTTGAAAAGCCCTTTTCCAACATCCCACATACAATTGTATCCACAAAATCAACAACCTGTGCATAAACACGTATGTCATCTGATGGATTGCCAACTGGGTCACAGATCAATCACACAAGGTAAGAATTGTGGTCTCCCTGTTGGACTGTAAGCTGGTAACAACTGCTGTCCTCCATGGCTCAGTCCTGGGACCCCTCCTGTCTGGTGTATACTTTTCAGAAATACAGTCAAACACACAAGGGCTATGGTTAGCAAAGTTTGTGGATGACTGCAAAAAGGTTGTCATAATCGATATTTGGGACAACAGAGACATCCTTAAAAAGGGTCTCAGTCAGACAGATGTGGCGTCAAAATTATGGCCTCGAGCTACAGTCATACAAATACCACATAGGTGTCAACACCCTAAATATGGAATGTAATAATAAGGGATCTATGGACACACGTGGATAGTCATCTCTACTTCCAGAAACACATTCACAAAGTGGTTAGAAAATCAAGCTATGTGTTCCCACAAATTGCCAAGTTTTTTGCATGTAGGTCAAAGGAGGTTCCCTTTACTCATCAGTCATCAGACCCATCAGAGAGTATCACAGCACACTTGCGATGAATCTGACTAGGCACCTTCAGCAGCTGGAAAGACCTCTGAAGTACCTCAACAAGAGGATTACTGGCCTCAAACAGTTGCCCCATGCAACAAGACTGAAGTTAACTCAATCTGTACTCTGTTGCATACTGTCTACTCAGGCGATCTCTGCCCAACAGAAAGGTCCATGTCCAATGCAGAACTGATGTACATGCGCTATCTGAAGTAAACCCAAGCTCACTGTGCCACATGCTCTAGGGATATCTTCATCACAACAATAAATAGAACATGTTGGAGGGATACATTACTAACTCACAGACTTCCCTTGTTTTGGAACAGGCTCCCAACCTACATTAAGCTGAGTGCCTCACTGACACTCTTCCAGAGGAGTCTTGATGAGTGTATATGAAACTGAACTGTCACACCATGGATCACTTCATCAGCTCTACTACACAGAGGCCTAGGGAACTAACCCCATGTGTGGTGATAGCTGCACACTCTGGCCATACTAATATATGCCTTCAGGCAGATAGCCTATTACCTACCTATGTACCTATATATATGTAGGGGGAACACAGTATAATAAGCCAAAGATGGATGGGCAGAGATGTGTGTAAGAGGGTGACCATGACAGGGAGCCATCCAGGACTGTCCCAACCAGCACACATCCTAATGGCACAAAAGATGTGAGGTGCACATCTCACCCACTGTACATAGCCACCAGTATCTGTAAGCATTACAGTGTATGTGGTCAATGTGCCTGCTGTACAACATGACTGTACAATGAAATACACATCTACTATCTGTAGACATGTACCTGTCACATAGGTTCATAGGTTTGTAGTAGACTATCTTCATTAAGGCATATATTAGCCTAGGCAAGTTGTGCAGCTTTCACCACCCCATTGGGTAGTCTCGTAAGCCCTAGTTGTAATAGTTAGTACCCTAAGCCCCTTTCTAGTGGGGCTGCTGATGTGATGCCTGGTGTGAATCGTCTGTTTCCCATCCACTCATCAAGGTTCCTATTGAAGAGTGTCAGCAAGGGGCTCTGTCTGATGTACATTGGGACTCTGTTCCACAGTAAGGCAAGTGTCTGGGATGGTACTCTATCCCACCAGCATGTTGTATTCATTGTTGTGATGAGGTTCATATCCCTTGAGTGTGTAGTGTGACTCAATTTTGTTATCCGTAGATGGAGCATGTTCAACAGTTATGTGTTGGACATGGCTCTGTATGTTAGGCAGAGTGTGCCTCTGAGTAGGCGGTACGCAACGGAGAACAGATTTAGTTTTACCAGTTGTGTTGCATAACACAACTGTGTGAGGCCAGTAATCCTCTTGGTGAGGTACCTCTGTGGTCTCTACACCTGCTGGATATGCTTAGTCGAGTATATCCAAAATGGTGCACTGTACTCAATGATGGGTCTGATGACTTAAGAGTAGAGGGCCACCACTACCTCTTTTGATCCTGATACAAACCTTTGTTGATTAGATGGGCCACATAGGATTTCCTAATCACTATGGCAACACGGTTGTCAAAGGAAAGACGACTATCTACTTGTGTCCCCAGATCCCTTATTACCTTGTCAGTTTTTAGGGGTTAACACCTATGTGGTAGTTTGTGGGTACTTTGTTTTCACCAAAGGGGATTACTATGCATTCTTCCACATTGAGCTTGAGGCCATGATTCTGACACCACACATCTGTCTCATAGAGTCCCTTCTGGAGAATATTTGTGTCATCCGGGGAATCTATTATGGCAAACACTTTACAGTTCCCAGCAAACTTAGTCAACCACAACCCTCCTGTGTTGGCATGTACTTTTGAGAAGTCTATACCAAACAGGAGGGATCCCAGGGCTGAACCCTGAGGGACACCAGTTGTTACCAGTGTAGAATCTGACATGTAGCCAGCAACTCTTAATTTGTGGGATCTATCTGTGAGCCAGTTTGCAATCCATCTTGTGATGTATGGATTCATGCCCAGGTTGGTGAGTTCATCTATGATACCTGACTGGGGAATTGTGTCAAAGGCCTTAGTGAGGTATAGGTAGGCTGTGTGGAGCTCATTTCAATCATCTGTAGCCTGGGTAACTGTCTCAAAGAAATACACCCAGTTCAGGAGGCATGATCTGCATTTGACGAAGCCAAACTGGGTGTGCTCAACTGTGTGAAGGTTCCCAATGTCTTTATTGTTGACTTCCATTAAGATTGGCTCCATTGCCTTGCAGATCAGACTTGTCAGGCTTATAGAGTGTGAATGCCAAGGGTCTTTTGTGGCCTCACCCCTGTGGAGTTGGAAGAACATTGCTGTTCAACATTCTATGGGTACATATCCTGTAGAGAGGATGTAGAGAGAGGTGTACGTATCCTTGATGAATATGGATACATCCCCACCCTATGTGCTATGATCCAGGTTCTGATGCTGGAAGGTATGGAATGAGTAGTATCCTGGTAGTGCTGGTGTGCTCTCTGGAGCCTTGAAATAGGTTTCTGTTACTGCACAGATATCAATATTCTCCATACTGAGAAGTGCCTCAAGTGTGTGCATTTGGAGGCTGAGACTTCTGGCAATGAGTAGCATTTAGCTCACTTTGTGGTTATTTGTGTTGGTTACAGGGTTTGGTTTGTCCTGAGTGACCGGTGTTCCACACCTGAAGTCAATGCCTCATTGGTCAGATCTGACCATAAGCTAATTACCCTACATATCCACATTCTGCCCCCACCCCCCATTAAGGAAACAATGTTAAAAAATTTCTCCAAAGCCAACTTCCTGCTTCTTAAGACATAAGTGGTGAACTTCAGGACACCCATGCAGATGGACAATACAGTTATGACTACTGAATCCTACACAATTGCACTTTATAAGCACTTACATGAGTGCTTGGATCGTGCTATCCCAAACAGAACCAAGACGCTAACCTCCAAGAAAAGGAAGCCAATCTGGTGGTCCCCTGCCATAAACAAACTGCACAACAGAAGGAAGAAACTGTTGCAAAAGAGGGTAAAATCCCATGAGTGGAGGAGCTCCCTAGTCAGCCTCAGTAACAAGCTGCAATCCCTGATAAAATCCTCCAAAGCTAGTTACAAAAACAAAATCACCACTGATTCTAAAGACAACCACAAATCATTCTATAGCTATGTCAAGAATCTCGATGGCAACACTCAGATCTGCTCTGAGTTACAGCACAATGGCACTAAATATACAGACCCAACTGATATTGCCAACATCCTGGCAGATAGGATCGGTGCTAACTTTAGCCCCCCCTCACCCATGAAAGAGCCCATCTCTATACTGGAAGAATGCAAAGTTGCTGTCATCATGGCTGCACAGGTAAAAACCACTCTCCAAAGCCAGGAACACAGCATCCATGGGACCAGATAACATCCCAGGCTGCATTCTACACTAACTACAGAACGAATTGGCACTGCACCTAAGTACCATGTTCAATCATAGCCTCACCTCAGGCTTTGTGCCTGCTGAATGGCGCACAACGACGGTTATCCCACTACACAAGGGGGGGTGCCACCACGGACCCTGGGAACTAGTGCCCCATTAACCTGATGAGCCTGGTCTGCAAGGCCATGAAACGTATCATCATGGGACTTATAAACAAAGACACTGGTAATCTCCAAACTCTGGACCACAACCAGTTTGGGTTTGTAAAAGGCAGATCATGTCTCCTAAACCTGTTAGACATCTTTGAAGCAGTCACCAAAGCCGTAGACAAGGGTAAGGTGGTTCACACAGCCTATTTAGATCTTGCCAAGACTTTCAACACCATCCCCCACTTTGGAATTATAGATAAACTCACTAAACTAGGTATAAATCCCTATGTCACAAGATGGATTTCCAACTGGCTCACTGACAGAACCCACACTGTGAAAGTAGCAGACTCCAAATCCGACTTCAGACCAGTGACAAGTGGAGTACTACAGGATTCAGTCCTGTGTCCTGTCCTATTTGGTATCTACTTCCCTAAAGTACAGGCTAACACAGAAGGTCTTTGGCTAATGAAGTTACCAGATGACTGCAAACTAGGAGCCATAATCGAAACTACTAACGATGTGGACATCCTACAAAAGGGCCTCACTGAGACAGATGCCTGGTGTCAAAGCCATGGCCTCAAGCTCAATGCCAAAAAGTGCATTGTCATCCCCTTTGGTAAAAACTCTGTACCTATGAACTACAACATAGGCGGTATGAAAGTGTGATAAGAGACCTTGGGACACAGGTGGACAGTAGTCTCTCCTTTGATAATCACATCGCCACAGTAGTCAGGAAATCCTTCTACATGGCACACCTCATCACAAAAGGTTTCTCATGCAGAAAAAAAGATGTCATTGTTCCCATCTACTCATCACTCATTAGATCCATTATAGAGTACAATGCCCCTTTTGGTATGTACCTCACAAGACATCTACAACAACTGGAAAGCCCGGAGAAATACCTCACAAAGCAGCTTAGCAGCCTCAAATACATGCCCTACACAGACCGTCTCAAAACACTTCAGCTTTACTCTGTCGCATATCGCCTACTCAGAGGTGATCTCTGCCTAACATACAAAGCTATGTCAAACACAGAGCTGTTGGACATGCTCCACTTAAAGAAATCTCAATCCCTTCGAGCTTCGGCCGCAAAGCCCAGACCGAAATACAAAAGGAAGGGGTGTATCCATTTTCATAAAGGATACCCACAATTCCAGGTTAGTGGCACAGCACGAGGCCTCGGAGACCATCCAAGTGCAACTAACAGTGGGCAAAGCTGCTTATCAGATCGTAGCCTGCTACAGATCACCTACCTTGTCTCAGGACCCTCACTCAGCATTCCTGAGAACACTGGAAAATATAAAGGTCCTACCAAACACCATGATATTAGGAGATTTCAACTACCCAAACATTGACTGGGAGAATTACTCAAGTACAAACTCCTTTGCCCAATGCTTCCTAGAGTTTATAAACTCAAACGCCCTGGACATGCTGGTCACCATGCCCACTAGAGGTGACAACATACTGGACCTGATCATCACCAACATGGGGGATCAGTGTTCCACACCAGAGGTAAACCCCTTACTAGTAATATCGGATCATGAAGTAGCCACACTGGACATCCACATCCCGACCCCCCCCCCCCAGTCAACAAAACCACTGTGAAAAACTTTTCAAAAGCAAACTTCACACTTCTCAAGACTGAAGTGGAAAGTTTCAAAGCCCCCTTGCTACAGGATAATGCTATGCAATCCTCAGAATCCTTTACAAGTGCATTCTGTGTGCATCTACTGGGATGCATGGATCGAGCCATCCCAAGTAAAACCAAGACTCACTCCTCCAAAAAGAGGAAACCAGTCTGGTGGTCTTTGGCCATAAATAAGCTATACAACAGCAGGAGGAAACTACTACATGATAGAGCAAAATTCCAAAAAGGAAAGGCATCACTGATCATTATTAGCAAGAAACTACAATTGCTCATAAAACCATCCAAGGCCAGTTTCTAAAGAAAGGTTGCCAAGGAATCTAAAGATAACCACAAAGCCTTCTTTAGCTATATCAAACATTTAGGTGGCAACTCTCAGATATGCTCTGAGCTACTGCAAAATGGCAAAAAATACACTGAACTAACTGACATTGCCAACATCCTGGCGGACAAGTTCAGTGCAAACTTCACACCCCCTTCACCCCCAAAAGGGCCCGTGTCCATCCCAGAAGAATGCAGAGCCCCAGACATCATGGACATGCAGGTAAAAACAGCCGTCTCCAAAGCTAAGAACACAGCATCAATGGGACCGGATGGTGCCCCAGGCTGCGTCTTACATGAGCTCAAAAAGGAACTAAACCCTCACCTAAATTCACTGTTCAGACTCAGCCTTACCGCAGGCTATGTACCCATAAGAATGGTGTACAGCAACAGTCATCCTGCTCCACAAAGGTGGTGCCACAACAGAACCTGGGAACTATCGCCCTATAAGCCTGACCAGCCTGGTCTGCAAAGCTATGGAGCGAATTATCATGGAACTCATAAACAGAGACATTGGGAACCTCCAGACACTGGACCCTACCCAATTCAGCTTTGTTAAAGGCAGATACTGCCTCCTAAACCTAGTTGACTTCTTTGAAACAGTTACCAAGGCCATAGATGAAAGGAAGGTAGTCCACACAGCCTATCTGGACCTCCCTAAGGCCTTCGACACCATTCCCCACTCTGGCATTATAGACAAGCTTACCAGCTTGACTATTAACCCCTATGTCACGAGATGGGTGGCCAACTGGCTCACGGATAGAATACACATGGTCAGAGTTGCGGGTGCCATGTCCGACTCTAAACCAGTCACAAGTGGCGTCCCACAGGGCTTGGTCCTGGGACCCCTCCTGTTCAGTATATACTTCTCTGAGGTACAGGCAAGCACGGGAGGACTGTGGCTGACCAAGTTCACAGATGACTGCAAACTGGGGGCCATAAACATCTCCCCGGCTGACACAGACATCCTCCAGAAGGGTCTTACAGAGACAGATACCTGGTGTCAAAACCATGGCTTCAAGCTAAATGCCAAAAAATGCATAGTCATCCCCTTTGGAAAAAAACAAAGTGCCCACGAATTACCACATAGGTGGTAATCCACTAGGTACGGAAAATGTAATTAGGGACCTGGGGACCCAGGTAGATAGTAACCTCTCCTTTGATAATTACATTGCTAAAGTAGTTAGAAATTCCTTCTATGTAGCCCACCTAATCATGAAAGGGTTCACCTCTAGATCAAGAGAGGTCATTGTGCCCCTCTACTCATCACTCATTAGGCCCATAATAGAGTACAATGCCCCATTTGGTATGTACCTTAATTGGCACATGCAACAGCTGGTAAGATCACAGAAGTACCTCACCAAGTGGATCATGGGCCTCAAAGAGATGCCCTATGCAGCTCGACTAAAGAAACTCCAGCTCTACTCGGTTGCTTACTGCCTTCTCAGAGGTGATCTATGCCTGACGTATAAGGCCATGTCCAACCCGGAATTAATGGACATGCTCCACCTCAAGAAAACCAGATCTCTTAGAGCCACATGCTCCATTGAATTAAACCTCAGCACAGCAATAAACAGGACGTGCTGGAGGGATAGATTCCTGTCCCAGAGACTTCCCATACTCCATAATAAACTACCTATCTATATCAAACAAAGCTCCTCATTAGCACTCTTCAAGAAAAATCTTGATGATTGGATGGAAAATAGGAAATTCACCTTGGGGATCACTTCTGTGTCTCTGCTCAACAGTGGCACAGGAAAATAAATTTCTTGGGTGGCAAAAGCCAGGGTACCTTTTTGGCTGGGCTTGTATAGGCCCCAGGACCGATAGCCTAGTACCTACCTATGAACCTATGAACCTTTGAGCCTTGCCTAAAAAAGGTAATATGGGGACAGCAAGAGCCTTGGCCAGTATTCAAAAGCATAGGGGCGACAGGTGCAAACCATCTGTAGTGAAACAATGAGGCTTGTCTATCATGTCATCTGAGGCAGACAGAGACTAGATCCCCGTTGAATGACACCAGAAGCTCAGCCAATTGTAGAAGTTTATCGTCTTTCTGTTATATTGCAGTATCATGTAGGTGAAGGTAAGATGCTACTCAAGGTCAGGGTTATACCAGCCTGGGCTACATGATCATAGAGCTAATATATATATCTCTTGTCATGTTGTCCTGGGAGGTATGTCTCAGATCATTCACACTGACCTGTACAAAGAACACTTCATATATGTACCTGTTCTGGAGTGATGTAAGTGCTTGTGTTATGTGGCGGATCATAGCACCTGACAGACAACTGACAGCAACCTTCCCCTTGTCCAGCTGAGTGAGTGGAACATCTGTGTGCCTGATTATGAAGTCACCTATTACTAGTGTGTTGGGTATGTTGTTTTGCCTTAGGGCCTGTTGTGAGGCACACTGCTTTGGTGTATTATGTGTTTTCTGGTGTGTGCTTGGAGGTGCATGTTGCTTGCTTGTCTGCTTAGAAGGACACTCTCTCTTTTTCAGATTAATACTTGTATTATCTGAGTATGGTAATGTGTATTTATGTGTGTGTTTTGCTGGTGCTTATATTGTAGGTCTATGTGAGGCAGTTGGTGTTGTGGTTGTATGACCCTACTCCTCCTGACTGCATTGTCCAGTATTGGGTTGACAGAGCTTAGCCACCGGTTTGACCCTGTGTGTGCCAGCATGTGGTGCATCATCCCATATATGATATGGTCATGGCCTATGCATACAATACACTCACAATACACCTAGTATGATAAGCCTGCTGAGGTTAGCAAATGTGAAAAAAACCTTTGGGCAAACTGTCAGCAAGTAATGTCTGTATTGCACCCTGTAACTCCATATTGCTTGCTGAAGTGTAAAGACGTACTTAGTTTGGATTAAGAACACCGCACATGCCAACGGTGTGTGTGTGTGTGTGTGTGTGTGTGTGTGTGTGTGTGTGTGTGTGTGTGTGTGTGTGTGTGTGTGTGTGTGTCAGTCTGTCTGTCCCTGGGGAGAGAGCAACCATTTTGGAGTCTACTCACATCCCTTAAAAGTGATATACTCATCTTTGTCAAGTCTGATGATGTCACCATCCTACAAATATACCTGTGGAAAGGTGAAATCCCAGTAATGTGTATAGCGCGTCGTGTAAATGTGCACTGCTGTAGTATCATAATGTAGTTAGGTAGGGGTTTGAATCCTCCACTTGCCAAATGTATGAGAGTGTGTAACCCCCTGGGGAGGAGCAACCTTTTTGGAGACTACTCACACCCCTTAAAAGTGGTATACTCATCTTTGTCAAGTCTGATGATGTCACCATCCTACAAATATACCTGTGGAAAAGTAAAGTCCTAGTAATGTGTATAGCATGTTGTGTCAATCTGTACTGCTATAATATCATGATCTAATTAAGTAGGGGTTCGAATCCTGCACTTGCCAACTGTGTGTGTGTCTCCCTGGGGAGGAGCAACCTTTTTGGAGACTACTCACACCCCTTAAAAGGGGTATACTCATCTTTGTCAAGTCTGATGATGTCACCATCCTACAAATATACCTGTGGAAAGGAAACATCCCAGCAATGTGTATAGCGTGTCGTGTAAATGCATACTGCTGTAGAATCATAATGTAGTTAAGTAGGGGTCTGAATCCTGCACTTGCCAACTGTGAGAGTGTGTGTGTCGCCCTGGGAAAGAGCAACCTTTTTGGAGACTACTCACATGCCTTAAAAGTGGTATACTCATCTTTGTCAAGTCTGATGATGTCACCATCCTACAAATATACCTGTGGAAAGGAGAAATCTTAATAATGTGTATAGCGTGTCGTGAAAATGCGTACTGCTATAGTATCATAATGTAGTTAGGTAGGGGTTTGAATCCTGCACTTGCCAACTGTGTGTGTGTGTGTGTGTGTGTGTGTGTGTGTGTGTGTGTGTGTGTGTGTGTGTGTGTGTGTGTGTGAGCATGTGTGTCTCCTTGGGAAAGAGCAACCTCTTCGGAGACTACTCACACCCCTTAAAAGTGGTATACTCATCTTTGTCAAGTCTGATGATGTCACCATCCTACAAATAAGATGAAATCCCAGTAATGTGTATAGCATGTCGTGTAAATGCATACTGCTGCATTATCATAATGTAGTTAGGAAGGAGTTTGAATCTCGCACTTGCTGACTGTGTGTGTGTTCCCGGTGTGTGACACCTTTGGTCAATGTGGAGTGGGTTTTGATTTTTCTAGTGTATGACATATCACAATGACAACTGTATGTGCATTACACATGTAAGGTAGCTGTGGGGCAAATCCATATACATACATGTGACCTCAATTATTTCATAGGTGGGTACTCTGCTTTCTCCATGAACGCATCTGTTATCTTTGCCAGAGCATGCTGGCGCTTTCCAGACCTTAGGTCACTTCTGTTTGCTTGTGGCAAGCTTAGCCACTGCAGTGATCCCCGGGCTATGTCTTCTGTTTCACATCCACTCATCACGGTTTCTATTGAAGAGTGTGAGTGAGGGTTTATGCTTGAGGTATATTTGAAACCTGTTCCAAAGCAAGCAAAGTCTGGCAAAGATGACTAATCATTATAGGTGTGCAACAACCTCTGTGGATCTGCATGCAAACCCTTTATTGCTTATGTGCTCCACAGAGGGATTTCCAAAACCCTTTGGTAATGTGATTATCAAAGGAGAGATGACTAAACACATGGCTCTATGTATGCATTAGTACCTGTTCCACATTTTGGGGGCTACTACCTATGTGGTACTCTGGGGATACTTTGTTTTCTAAAAGTGGATAACTATGCTTTCTTTGGCTTATAACTTTACAGCATGAGTTTGACACCAGGTATCTGTCTCTATGATACCCTTTTGGAGGATGTGTGTCATCTGGAGAATAAAGTATAGCCCACAGTATGCATTTTCATCAAACGTGGGCAGACATATCCCTACTGTGTTTGCTTGTACCTAAGAAAGCTATATGCCAAACAGGAGTGGTCCCAGGACTGAGTGCAGGTGAATACCACTTGTTACTGGCATAGAATAGTACATGGAGGCTGCAAATGTTACTGTGTGTCCTACATCTGTACATCAGTTATCAAGCCATCATCTAACAATTCTTTATGGTCAGTCTGTTGAGGTTATGTATAATACCAGAATGTGGGATGGGTATGAATTGCTGGTGAGCTATAGCTTGGCTGTGTTGACCTCCCCTCCCACACCTATAGCCTTGTTAACTGGCTTGAAGTCTACTAGGTATAGGAGCCATGATCTGGCCTTTAGAGAACTTAAGTGGGTATGGTACAGTGTTTGCAGATTCATAATGTCTCTGTTAATGAGTTCCATAATGCTGTGCTCCATAGCCTTCCAGATAACATTTGTCTGGCTTATAGGGTGAGAGTTTCCAGGATCTGTTGTAGTTCTACCCTTAATCAATTTATGTTAACATTTGTACTGGGTGTGACGAGGGTGGACAGGTTTAAGAATAAGTATATTAGAGGGTCAGGCCAGGTTTGAAGGTTAGTAGACCAATCCAGATAGGCAGGATTAAGTTGATTTGTACATGTGCTGAGGAGGGATGCAGAATATATTGTGAAATAGATGCTAAGGATGAAGCCGCCAGGTAACAGGAAAAGAGGAATGCCTAAGATAAGATTTATGGCTGTGGTGAGAGAGGACATGCAGGTGGATGGTGTGATAACACAAGATGCAGAAGGCAGGAAGAAATGGAAACAGATGATCTACTGTGGCGACCCCTAATGGGAGCATCCAAAAGGAAAAGAAGAAGAAGACATTGTAGCTCAACCCTTGTGGACTGAGAACACCATTACCGTGCGTCATTCCACAAGTATGTAACCTGTATAGAGGCTGCATCTGCACAGAGTGTTTAGGTGAGTGGTGACTTCATATGTCAGCTTGTGTATGACACAGCCAGGGACACTGTCCAGTACCATTGCCACTGTGGTTTGGACTTTGGTAAAGAGATGTTTTAACTAGAGTGTCTGTGAATCATCAGGTTTTACATTCTTCAGGTCTGGAAATGTGGCCCTTGTGTAACGACAGGGTGGTGAAGTCCGCATTCAAACTGTCTGACAAGGAATTGGTAATGTCAGCCAGATAAGTGTACTTTGTGATCATTTACATTAACTGTGACCTGATCTGAGATTTCCCCTGTAGATTATAAACAACACTAAAGAAAGTTTTAGTGTTGTCTTTGGAATCCTTGCCATTTTGTATTTTGAAGCTTGCCTTGTATGTTTATTGAGGGATTGCATTTTCCTAATGATACTGACCAGAGAGGTTATCCCTTCTTGGTATGTAACTCTTTTTTGGTACAACTTCACACCTTCTATTATATATTTAGTTTATGGCAGGGGTCCATGAGACTAATGCACTTTTACTGTATAAGTGAGTATTTCTTGTGTTTGTGATAGCACGGACCATGCAACCCTGTAGGTGAACAGTGTGCATTACTAAAGGATTATGCAGCTGGGACAATGTTAACCTTAGTATTGCAAACCAATGACAGAGAGCAACAACAGCATCACCCACAGCACAGTTTCAACCTGTGTCATACACACACGTGTACTCAAGTTCCAAAATGTGTGTAGTACAGTGCATACTGGCCACCAAAAGAAACTATGAAGTGTTAACACTGGCCAATACAGGGCATGACACCCTGCCCATGTGTCCCATATGCATGTACATGCAGACAGTGCACCTCCACCATGTTCACAAATGGACACCTGCAAACCTGTGTTGCACATACCCCACACTTACTGTCCACTGTATAACGCATGCTGACATAACTACACACATCAGCCAAGTGGCACATGGGCAAACAAAACACAATTGGAATAAACACTGGTGAAAGCAATACAACATTGCTAATTACAGCTTTAATGTATCATGCCTGCTCAGCTACACCTTCAAGGATATCATTACACTTTACTGCTGACAACATGCTACACATCCAACCATTACTATACTTTATTAAAGTCACCCTGTGTATCAGCACCATGTTAGCCTGTTCCTGCATCAATGTTACAGATGACAGGAGGTGGCACAGGTTTCATCATATGCACAGGGAGTGCTGTTGGTTTGCCAGAGAGCTACATTGAGCCATACAATCGACATGTGTGTGTGAGTGTGTGTGTGAGGGCCATGGGTACTGTTACGGGCCAATGGTGATGTAATGTGTGCGGGTATGTGTTTGCCCTAGGTTTCTGTTTTATGTGTGTGTGTCTGCATGCACACAGTTCCACCATGTGGCTGCCATATATGGGAATTTGTGAGACAGCTACAGACTGTACCTGGCAGGCTTTACAGAGCACCGTCTCTGGCCATGGATACGGAATCTGTGCCTGGCAGGGATGCTACAGACAATATCAGGTACTAATCCAGATTGGGTACTATCCAAAGAAGTTGACATATGTCCACTGGATCCAGGTCCCTGCTGGGACAGGCCAGAGCCACTTGCATGTGGTCTGCTAGGACGGTCTATGGACAGCCCCCCCAACATTGCTGGGGCTGGTACTGGCACTACGGGAGTGGCTGTGACTTGTTAGATATCCACGGTGACCTCCAGCTGCTGATGTTGCTGGCATATGTTCACGTCGATGTCTCAACCATCCCGCACTGTCCTGACACATGGACATGACATTGTGGAGGACATCCAATGTCTCATCCCAACGTCTATCAATGACCTCAGTGTAGTTACGTATGGCACCTGCTAGGTCATGGATACTGTAATTTACAGAGGTGTTATGAGCCCTCTGTGCCCTTAGTCCCTGTCTGGTGTACCGCTCCATTCGTGTCTGTGCCTCCATGATAGCCTGGAACATGCGTGTGGTAGAAAGAGGTGTGGCACGTCTGCCAGGGGCATGATGACCAGCAGTGCTCTGATGAGAACCCCTGGGCATCTGCCTATGTGGTACCATTCCAGAAATCTGGCTATGGCTGCTGTGTGCTGATACATGTGCCATAGATATCACACTGTCCTGGCCAGAGCCAACCGTACACTGTCCCTCAGCTAAGGGCAATGGTGATAAAGGATGCACAGGCAGTATGACTGTGTGCATGGATGTGGTGGAGACTTGTGTACTGTCAATTGGTGGGCAACAACAGACCCTGACAAACCTGCTTGTACCTCAACACACATATCCTCATCATCACTGTCTGTCTCAGTGACATCAGGTGCCCTGCTGTACTAAACCAGCCCCACCTCTGCACCTGTGAGAGGAAAACAGGAAACACACTTTAAGACCTGAACATGACTTCAGACCACATGCGCACATGCACACATGCACACATGCACACAGTGCACATCCACACATGCGCACATGCACACATGTACACATGCACACACACAAAAATACACCCCTCCCTAAAGCAGACACACACAACACCAGCAATCTCAGAACATACACAATAGCAGGTGATGGTGGGGTACAGTATCACAAGCAAAACAGTCATATCACACATGTCAGCATGCAAGTGTAGACAGTCCTTGTTACTAACAGTATACATGGCTTTGATGCATGTGTTTTGTTATTAGGTGATGGGCCTCCCCCTGGAACACAATGCATACATGGACACAACATTGCTGTGCAGGTATTCATAACCCTGTAATGTACTGTGCACCATAACTCACAGGTGTACATACCATTGCTGGATGTGTATCTGTGTGTCAGATAGGTATCCAATGCTGATTACAGCCTCTGTGTCTTTAGCAAATAATTGTGGACATGTTTTTAGCACATGCATGATGAGTATTCACACAACATCATCAGTGGTGCATGGATAATTGATGGAATACCATTCGGCCACATACCCAATGTACGGTACTTATGGTGAGTGTAGATCATATTGTGGACATGCCAGTCTCATCCATGATATGGCATGTTAAAACACAACTGCATATTTAAACACTACACATACCCAATGTGTGTCATATGACTTAGCCACTCAATAGCATCACAAGACATATATGTGTCAGTTGTGCAAATGGTGACTGGTATGCATATTGTTTAGAGGTGCATATGTGTGCACACACGCAACATTAAGGTGTATAGCAATGAAAGCTATGTGTAGTACTGTGGTTACAATAACTGGATGGGGTATAGTACCATAGGCCATCATCATGAAGCATCATGTGGTCACTCAAGGCTACAAATGTTTCCCAAACCAGCACTAATCATGCTGTGCTGGAACTGTACTACCTTGGCTACATTCACCATTTCACAACCAGTTGTTATGTGACTTTGTAAGGAGGCCAATAAGGAGCATTCCCTGACATGAATGTGTAGTGTGTTGCAGAGTGTTTAAATGCCCCATGATAACCCTCTACCCCTCAGGTATATTATGTGTAATGTGTGGATGAGATTTTGGATACTGGAGTGTGTCTTTACAGAGGGTTTGGGAATCCTTTATGTGTAGCATGTTAAAATGCTCTGTGTATGACATAGATGTGTATGTTATGTGCATGTTGATTATCAACTGTGCCTATCCAATGGTCACTACAGTCTAGCCACATTTGTTTGAGATGGTCTGGGTATTGCATGTGTTTGAGGCAGCTAATCACATTAGCGAGATGTGTGTGCTCTTACACCAAACATGCACAGCATGCATTATGGGTAGGTGTGTTACCTGTGTACATGGCCTACACCTTAACTATGACATGCACTTTTTATTTACAATAATAAATGTAGAACACACTCACCAGCATCTGTCCACTGCCTTGATGTCACCCCAGAGGGACCTACATAGAGATGAGACAGTTTGTCAGTGGCCACAACTGTGGCATTACTACTGTGTGTTTGCAATCTTACAGTACAACAACAGTTTACATTCAAAGGGCTACAGATTATGTTCCAAATGATCAGTATTGTACTACAACAGGCTTCACATCTTTGAACGACACACACCACATCTCACATATGCATGATCTACCAATACAGATAACAGTAGTCTACAGATATGCCATGTTACCTGCATGCTCCATGTGTGCTTGCTGGGTGGCTCCAACCTCCATGATGGTGTATGTCTGCTGCTGTTGTTGTTGGGCAGGTGCCGCCAGGCTCAGGAGCAGCTCCTCCACTCTGGTGAGGGGGAGATGGATATTAACACCACCTCCTGTTGCAAGCTGTTGTCTACGCACATCAGCAGCACGCTGATGGACATGTCTGAGAAGATCACTGCAGTGGTGGTGTTCCTGCTCATATGTCCGGTTATGCAGGCCTACCTTATTTACCCTGCGGACAACATCTTGCCACATTGCAGTACGCTCCTGCTGGTCCTGGCTGGTTCGTGAGAACATGAGACGGTAGTCCTGAATCATACTGCTAGTAATGATATCATCTTCAGCACTACTGTAACTGGGGATCCTGCAATGGGCCATGATCCCTGGAAGACATAAATGCAAAAATATGTCTGAGCAAGTCATATGGCACATTTAGCATTATACAGTACAGATATCACTGAACTGCCATATATAGCAACCTATAAGCTAACCGAGAGTGAAACACTGTAACTGCCACTTATCACTGCTCACCCCACAACTGCTTGAAAGTGCCTTGCTCAATCTCTATCTAATGAACCATGTTCTGCACAGCAACAAAACAAAATCACTATATAAGACTATACAAGAGTACCTGGCACACTGTATGCAACACGATGCACCACCTAGCCACAGCAGATATACATCAAGCTGATGTGTAAAGAAATATATCATCCATCACAATCAGTGTAAGGTCCAGTAACTGTATTACTATTATACCACACAACTTGTTAATGGCAAAATCGTGGCCAAAATATGTGCACAATTGGGAATATAGGTCACATACTGCTGTAGTACACTATGAATGTTGTTAGATATGCAGTTATATGTTTTACCACACATATGTCAAAGGACATGTTACAGATATACCCACACACACATCAGACATAATTACAGGACACAAAGGTATGACAACCCAGATAAGCTTTCAGTGTGTACTGTACAGTACTGTGTGTCAGTACTTACACAACCTTAATCTTGAGAAATGTAATCCGTGATGAATACAGGGACCACACAAAACAGTGGATGCAAGCAATGTGGACATACACCATACTTTGCTGTACAGGCCCAGAGCTTCAAGTAGTACTACAATACACACAGGATTGCATTCAACATCGGTACCAATCAATAATCATAGATGTAGTGCTTTAGCCTCCAATGACACACCCTAGTTTAAACCAAGGGACTTAATCACACTGTATGCAATAGCACTTGTTATGCCTAGCAACAGAATACAGAGCTTTTGCTAGGATCAAAGCAAGGACCGATAATATCATGACATAAACAGTTTCCCACTAAGCTATCCCACAGATGCATATCTTTGACGTATTCACAAACATATTGACCATCACAGTCAGTCAACAGTACAGAGAATCTATTGCAACAAGTAGATGTAGGTGTGCATGAGTATATATAACTATATATATATATATATATATATATATATATATATATATATATATACATACACATCCATTGGTCATCATATACATATATATATGTAGGCACATATACAGTTCACCTTTCATACTGAAAATATCAATTATACAAAGGATGTAAGGTGTACAGTAATGTAATAAAATTGCACAGTCTTGGGATAAATGCATTGGAGGTGTTCACAGTCCAGGTAGCCTTAGCAGGCCTTACTGGCTTCAACATTGCAAATTGAACAAACCACCCACAGTGTTTAGCCACCACATGTCATATACCAGCACTGTATGCTGTCTTGTTTGTCACAAACTAAAACCTACATACAAATATGCGCATACTAACCTTCACCAACATATATATATCCCCCCTTCACAAACAGTTGCAATATGTCCCCTGCTCTATGCACATATACAGATGTGAATATATATGATACATATATATTTTTCTGTATGTGTGTGGCATACACACACAAGGTCCACACTGTTGTAAGTCCCTGGACCTCACAACTGAACTGTTGGGCCTTGCTGCAACACAAACAGGTGTCACATATGAACACACACTAACATTGGGGGGGGGGTATATATGGCAACAGATGCTAGATAAGCATACTAGACTGCTACAGCAGTTGCCAATGCTAAGCTACACTTTAATATGACTATCATGCATGTGTTGTTCTGTCACACCCATGTTTATATAATGTCAGTGCTAATCCCCCCCCAACAGCCATGGGCCACACTACTGTACAGAACACAGATAACATGGATCAGATCTTTGACATTTAATGCTGAGCTACACATTTCACAGGTATGTCCCACTTCCCACAGGTACACACAGTGTTGTCCATAGCAGTAGTTAAGCAGAACAGCTGTGCATAAAGAAGTACTGCTGCCACATATGGATGGTTCACATTATGTAGACTATTCTTCAATAACATCTACTACATGCCAGTAAATACATATGTGTCACATACCTTTCATTTGTATGATTTGGTAATATTTCTTTTTCTTTTTCCTTTTCTCTGTCTCTTTCTCTCTCTGTCTCTGTCACTCTCTCTCTCTCTCTCTGTCAGTCTCTGCAATAGAGTGATTGAGTTTGTTGGCAGAGATTGCAGCCTGCTTTTGTAGGAATTTGCACATGAGCATGTGATGGCCTCTGCACCAATTAGTGGCCAACATTTGCTAATTGCATGCAGCCTGCTGTGTAGTAATTGCAGTAATCACTGTCATAGCGACCCATTACTATTAATTACTAACTCATGTAGGCATGGCCCTTTCAGCTTTCCAAGATGGAGATCATCCTTGTTTGCTGTGGACATCATTGTTTAAGACAGAAGGTTGGTATAGTTCTTATATCAGAAGCCAGGGGTGTAGCCAGAGATTTACATTTTGTACTCAGACCTAATGTTGCTGCTTCCAGTACCCACTTTTCAGTGTAGAAATGTACTCACCCCTCAAAATGCTACCCCAAGATACATGGAAAGATGTACTTTCTTTTCAACTGTTACAATTAACTGCCATACAAAGCTAGTTATTGAGATGTATTCCTTTGGCACAAGAATTGTTTGTGAACTGCTATACTCTGAATATTCATTTACTCAGTTCTAGACAGTTTGTGCTTTTTTAGTGTTGACATTAGCACAAGCTGCTCAGAAAATCTGGGCACATTTCAGTACTGTGAGTATGCTTACCTACATCCTTGGTAGACCCTGCACACACAGGTATATTCTACATCTGGGTAGGGTTGCAGAAGTACAGAGAGCATAAGTACTATTGTGTGGATTTTATCTTGCTGGACTTACAGGGTTGCTGTGTACATGTTAGTTTATCAAGGCAAGTAGTCTGTCTGCGTAACTCCCAACTGTGGACCTATCCACATGATAGCCAGAGAATAGCCTGTTATTTTTTGTCTGTGCACCACACAAGTCTTTTCAGCAATAGAGCAATGGCATTATTACAGTTGGTTGCTACCAGTACATGGCTACATCCATTTGTATTTCAGTGTTGTATTCCTTCATAAGGGTATGCTTCCAAAACTCCTTCCAAAGCTATTTACACAGTGTGTAACAGCAAAAAGGCTGATATGCCTCTATGTTTCTGCCCCTGTCAGACCTCTCAACCACTCAGGTACATATTTGAACAGACTCAGGGAAAAGTAAAAAAAGTCAGGGACAGTCAGGGACACCTTTAAAATATTAGTACCGTTAAGCTGAGACATTGAGAGAATCAGAGCATATAAATTAATACACCTTTTCTTAAGTAAAAGAATTGTCTATAACTCTTAATTATTGTCATTATTCATTAAGTGTAATTCACCACCTTTCTGGCCAAAGTCAGTAGTTTTTGGAGGGATTCAGAGGGACAGAGCTAAAATTTGTTTCAAAATCAGGGACATCCCTGAAAATTAGGGACGTTTGGGAGGTATCGCCTCTGCCCTAAACAGATATGCCAGTGTTTGTCCTGCTGTTATACTGTGTGGGGTTGTAAAGTGATGGTGTAACATTATTTCCTGCTAGAATGGCTGCTTCTCTTATCACAGTCATGTAATGTAATCCCACAACAATTGTTGGTTAACATCCACAGAACAAGTTGTGTCATATGGTATTCCTATTTTTCCTTTACATTCACTCATTCTGATGCATGATATATTTATTTAAGCACCAACTTGATGTATATCTACCGTGGCTTAGTGGTACTTCCTGTTGTGTAGTGTGTGCAAGGTCCGGGGTTCAAGACTGACAGAGGTGTTTTATTTTGCTCCTGAGCAGAACAAGGGCCCTCACATACAGAGTGACTAAGGCACTTTTAAGCAGTTGCAAGCGGGTTTGTGTGGGTTTGCGCATTGCTGCGCATTGCTTAGCCAAGCGCAAACAAGAGCAAACTCGCGCAAACCCACTGACTACTGCTTACTAGTGCTTACTCCCGCTAACACCCGCGCTCATTTCTTTGAAAGAAAAGAAAAATGGGGAGATAGTAAAGTGGTGAAAAAGGGGCACAAAGAGGGAAAGACAGTATGGAAAATAGCTCGGGATGTGCAGGACGGGTGTAGGAAAGGTCCATAGCTGCCCATTTCTTCAACAGCAACAGCTGTGCATATGCAATAAATTTGGAGGTAGATATGAAACCTTCAACCCCTGAGAGAGGGGTGAGGACAACAAAGTATGTTGTGATGCCAATTAAATTACATTTTATGTGTCCAGTGGACATGTGTGCAAAATGGGCAGCTATGTATGGGGCGTAATTTTTTTTTTTGGGAGCAGATTGCCCCTTTTTTTTCAGGTGAGAGTGGAATGTGTGGTAGGGGAAGTAGGTATATTTGGGGAGGTAGATTGGGGAGGTAAACAGACAAGACAAACGAGATGCATACAGGGGCGGTATATGACACATGTGGTGGGTGAACATCTTTGACGGGGAGGGATGTTTGGAAATCAAAAGCCCATGATCCCCCAGATGGGAACAGTGGGACTGAGGTCCCCACCCATGGACAGTCATCACTGCACCTTCATAGCCCAGAGGGTGGCTGTGCTGGGGGCTGTGTGGGAGGGGCAGGCTGACCCGGGAGTTGCTCCACTCGAGCCTCCAGCTGGCATAGAGGTTTTTCAACAGAACGTTCAATCTCTCTACGCACCACAGCCCGGACCATTCAAAGGGTGATAGGTCGCCCTCCTCCACCCATGCTTGCACGGGGGGGGCAAGCCCCATCCCCTGCAGCACTTCCACCCGAAGGTGGCACAGGGCCAACGGAGGAGGAGGTCCCAGGCTGGGCACCGGATCTGCTGGTGCCATGGCCAGCTGAGGTGGGACAGGTGGGTCCGCTGGGACCGGCCTTCCCATACGAACTATGTTTTGGAGAGTGTAATAAAGATATGGGTTAGTAACAGTCAACAGCATTGCCAATTAGTTATAACAGCATGCAGAAGTATTCCCATTAACCCAACACGCCAGATTTTCAACAGTTGAAAAGCAAGCATAACACATGCATATATAGAACAATAGTCGACATTACAACAGCATGTAGGTTGAATTGATGGCAACAGGCCACCAATATTGTGGTATTTTAACAGGGCACATGCATAGAAATAAATACAAATAGTTATAAACCAATAGGACATATGTCCCAACAAATGTTTTGAGATTAGACATACCAATTGAGGTGTGGAATTGCATTTTTTATGCACATACAGTAGGGTGGAAAAAGATAGCTCAATTAACAAGTGATATATACTTCTAGTTTTCACTACATTCCTATTAACTGCAGTTATATGTCCGTTACATGTATTATTACACTACCCAATGTCCTTATATTGTGCAATTGGATTTTGCTAGATCATTATATACATGAGCTGTATCTTACATACAAACTGTCCAAGATGCAGATGTTACTGCTACATATTTTGAGAGTTGCTCACGCACACTACTGCTAAGATGGTACACTGACAGTTCTAGTTTCATATAATTATTATCTAGATATGTTCAGGTGAAAGTATCAGTTATATGTTAACAGCTCCCTACATTTCTGGCAGCACACTGACATTTCTGGGGAACACAATACCAAGCTACTCATGTGCCAGATTAACCTGTACATGCTGGGCATGAACCAACAGTTGAGGGCTGTAAATTTGCATAAAAGCTACTGGCACTCCCTTCATCCACTTTATATGGGCCTACCCAAGTGTGGGTTGACACTGCTTAATACAACACTACTATTTGTAGACTGCAACAGTACAACAACATATCAAAGAAAATGACACAGATGCACTCCAGGAATTATACATTTATTAAAGGATTATTACACCTTTATTTATTGGGTTAAAACACTTTTTGAAGGTTCTCTCATTTATTTTATATAACAGTACATGCAGAATAATTACTAACCTGCCTGATGATGCAGCCTTTGCAGCCTATCTTTATGGGCTTGCTGATTCATAGCCCAGACACCTGCAGCTGTGAAGTAAATGTAGTGATATTGAGACATACCTATCCATAGTATAGACAAGCATAGCAATTCTTAACTACTTAATACAATGGCTACTTACCCAGTACTGGGGCATTAGGCATCGCATGGGATTCCTGGATCCACTGGTCCAGTTGATTCTCCCTACGTCGCTTCAGGTCAGAATAATGGTGCCTGACTTGCTCACCAGTCAGTGGAGCACCAGTGGCACTGGTGAGATCACGAGCAAGACTGTTCCAGGCCTCTGTTTTATATTGGGTACCCTGGTACTGGCCCTGCAGGAGTCTTTCCTCATGATTGTGGACAAGGAGTCAAACCATTACTTTGGACTCCTCAATGCCCCAGCGTTGCGCTCTAAATCGAGTGCCTTCTCCAACACCGGCCATGCTGATTGCAGAAGGAAGCTACAACCAGTTATAGCAAGTATTCCCGCCTGTGGAGCTTAAATATGCCTAATTTCCCACACTTATTTGTGATTGGCCAGTTATGAAAAAACTCAGCTGTAGGCACACCTGCTTAGCTGATGTTGGCAATGTTTAAAATTCCTTTGATAGATATGTGTCTGTTGAAAGTGCATGTTTATGAAATGCTGTCATGGCTTAGTGGTTAAGTACTGTGACTATAGTGCTCAGTATCCTGAGTTTGAGCCCTGTCACTGCTTTTTATTTTCCTACTGGGCAGACCTGACTGGTTAAGGTACAGTAAAGGAGGTGTGGCTGTGTTTAACTGACTTTGCTCAGCTTTGCCTGACTTTGCCCAACGTTGCTTAATGTTGCTCGACATTGCCAGACATTGCGCTGGTTAGCGTGGTGCACATTTACACGCAAATATGTTGTGATTGAGCTTGTTAGTGCGGTGCGCAGCTACGCGCACAGACATTGCGCTGATTAATGCAGTGCACAGTTACGAGCAATTGGATTTAAATATGCTCAACACTGGTAAAATGTGCTTAACAGTACTTTATGTTGCTTAAAATAGGGTACTCATGCCTCAGAATGCATAACCATTCCACCTTCATATATATATATATATATATATATATATATATATATATATATATATATATATAATTCGTTCACTACTACATTTAATTTTTCAATGCTTTTTACAAAACTTATACATAAAAAATGTCAGGAAATATTTTTGTATACAGATTTCCAACAGAAAATGGAACATGCAGTAGTGGGGCTCGAACTGGGAATGCCTCCTCTTTGTGCAAAGGTTCGAACCACTACGCTATCGCTATTTTGCTTCATTTGCATATATTTTTCTTATTATCCTCTTCTGGTGCCTAAACTGCTAACTGTAGCTAAGCAATGGGCAAACCCGCGCAAACCTGTGCAAATACAGGCAGCTATATCGGATGAAATAAAAAAAATGTTTAAATCTTTCTATTTTTAATTTTGCCAGTTGTTTAACATATGGGGGAGTGTAGTGTTACATTGTGCACATGTGAGCGGACTCGCTCATGTAACTTGACATTGCGGCGTTTCTTCATTGCAGGGGTGTGGATTTTTGAACTGCACGGCAGTCTGACACGCCCCTTACACTCATCCACGCTCCATGTAAGCTTTAGAGTTGAGGCAGTGCGCCCTCATTAGTATGCATGGCATGCTGCCGTCATACTTTTAGACTGGTGCTTCCTTGTAAGACTTATCTAGTCTTACACTGAAGATTAGTAAATCCTGGGGATCATTTTTTAACTGAAAAAAAGAGCATCAGGGATTCTCTTTTCTCTATTGATTCTCCTGCATTGCACTAATATATTGTGCTCATGTGGGAATGCAAGTCCCATATGCACATGCTGTACATCAGTCTACAGAAGGCAACAGGGAAAAGACTGAAGTGCCATTATACAAATATATTATTTAAGAAAGGTAAAGTTCTTCCTTAAATAATGTAATTGTATAATAGCAATAATTCATGACTGGGTGTAGATATATCATGATTTACCCCCACCCAGTCATAGATTATTCCTTAAATAACTGATAAATTCATTGTTACCTGAAAAACAGATAAAACCTTTCTGTCTGTGACAGATCTTTTTAAAGTGGCTTTTGCCAAAGTTTATGCAAAATAACATGTTAATAAAATCAGGCACAGTCAGAACTGACCAATAAAGGTGATTTCATTATCTAAATATTTTCAAAATGTAGCCATTGACGGGATGCTGTGATGTGGACTTCCACCAACATAGTCAAAAAGCATCACAAATTAGATGCTTGCCCTAAACCCAGGGCTGGTTTAAGTAATGTAGCTTTCAGGGTTATAGTTACATGATTTTGCTGTTACTTTCCCTGTGCAGCTTTAGAATGAGCTGACCTGGAAATCAGGGATCTCAGATGAGTTTCACCACGTATTGTATAATGCTTGCTGGCAGTGTGCTTTTTCAGGGGATTTTCCATTTTTTCTTCACTGTGGCATGACCGTGGAGTTAATATATATACTTTTTAGGGGGGGGTGGAAGGCTTGCCTCCTGTAAAACAAAGATTTTTTTTTTTGACTCACAATTTTCAGCATGCAATTTGCAATAAAAGGTGAGCTGAAAAATAGTGCTCTGCATTCTGATAGGTAAACCCTTTACAGGGGACCTTATCATAATCTTTACACTTTCCAAAATACATAAGAAAGGAATACGGTCCTGTATTCTATTAATGACTTTACTTCTGTTTACCAGTTGTGCTCAGTGTACCACAGATCACCTTACCACCACCCAGTAGACCACCGTGGTGTGATTCAATTTCACAGCAAATGCAGTTTTGCACATGTACTACAACCCATTCATTCTCACAGAGGAGATCTCTGAGCTCCCTTCCTCCCATCTCTAAATATACTGTCCCTGGTTGAGAAGTCTCAGTCTGTATTAGCAACAAACATAACTTTAAGTTGGTTAAACAGGACAATGCCCTGGAATTTATCCACATGAAAATCATCATAGACAAAGTCCCATACCATATCTTAGCAAGCTATAGGTCACCCTCTATTTCCCGTAGAATACCATAGCTTGTACCAAGCTCTACTGGAGACACTCACCATTAAACCAAATACCCTATTTATAAGAGACTTTAACTACCCCTCTACAGACTGGGAAACATACACTGCCTCATACTCATAGGCACAACAATTAATGGACTTTATTAACACAAATACCTTTGACAAGATAATGCACCCAGCCACCAGAGGTTCAAACGTACTGGACCTGGTACTCACCAATATGGGAGAGCACTGCATCATCACACCGCCCCCATCCCCACTTGTCACATCCTCACTGCTGATGGAAGACCACAAAGCTCAAAGCTATCGGCTTTAAAATAAAAATCAGCTCAGTAACCTCAGCAAACCCTGCAACAGTTAGGAACTATTCTAAGACAAACTGCATCCTACTAAGAGACATTTTGTCAAAATTCAATATCTCTCCCAAACTCAAGTTCACAGCAACCTATGTGGAATTGTTCACAGTGACCCTGTACAACCATACAACTGGCTGTGTAGACGCTGCTGTACCTACCATAAGTAAGCCAAAAACAAAATCTAAAAACAAAGCACACTGGTGGAATCTTAACTTTAATAGGATATATAACAAAAGGAAAAGAAGTCATGGCTAAAATCAGGAAGAGCAACTCACATAATGATAGAAACTCTCTAATTAAACTAAACAGGAAATTAAAAGGACTAATTAAGGCCAACAAGGCCAATTATGATGTCAAGATAGCCTCACAGGCTAAAGACAACCACAAAGCCTTCTAAAGCTTTGTCCAAAATGTCACAGGCAACAAACATCAGTGTGCCTAACTGCTGGACATAGTAACATCTTTACTGAGAAGACAGGCATAACAAATTGTCTAGCTGACATATTCAGCTCAGACTTGAACAAATTATCATGGGAATGATCAACAAAGACAGAGGCAACCTTCAGACATGAAACTCAACCCAATTTTGTTTTGTCAAGGAAAGGGCATGCCTACTAAACCTGGTGGACTTCTTTGAGAAGGTCAACAAGGCATTGAATGAGGGGAAAACGGTGCATATCACCTACATGGACCTGGCTAAGACATTCAATAAAATATGCCACTCAGATATAGCTGATAAACTCTCTGAACTAGGCATAAACCCCTACATTACTCACTGGATTACCAGCTGGCTCATAGACAGGGCCAGGAAGTCAGGATTGGTTATACCACCTCCACTAAATACCTACAAGCAGGACCTCCCAAATATTAACAGGGAGCAAGTCCTGGCAGACTATGCTATGGCCAAAAACACATCCTCATTGGGCCCAGACAATATCATGGGATGCCTCCTAAATAGCTTGAAACATGACCTATCAGGACCACTTGAGTCACTTTTCAACTATAGTCTCAAAACAGGCTTGGCACCATGAGAATGAAGGACTGTAACTGTTATCTCACTTCATAATGGTGGACCATCAACTGACCCCAGAAAATACAGACTTGTTAGTCTGAGTGGTCTGATATGCAAAGCCATGGAACAAATGATCATGGAAATGATCAACAAAGATATAGGCAACCTTCAGACATGGAACCTAACCCAATTTAACTTTTTAAAGGGATGGGCATGCCTTCTAAACCTAGTGGACTTCTTTGAGAAGGTCAGCAAGGCAATGAATGAGGGGAAAACGGTGCATATCACCTACATGGACCTGGCTATGGCATTTGATAGAATATGCCACTCAGGCATAGCTGACAAACTCTTTGAACTAGGCATAAACCCCTACATTACTCACTGGATTACCAGCTGGCTCATGACAGGGCCCAGGAAGTCAGGATAGCTGATACCACCTCCACTAAGAGATCAGTCACCAGCAGGGTGCCTTAGGGCTCCGTAATTGAATTGCTCCTATTTGGCATATACGTCTTGGGGGTAAAGGCTAATATCAAGGGCCTTTGACTGAGCAAGTTTGCAGATGACTGTAAGCTGGGAGTTATCATAGACTCACATGTGATGCCCCTAACTTTGGGACAGTAATCAAGGAGCCTCAATCCTCACCAATGACACCTGTGAAGGATGTTAACTTGGAACAAAAATAGATACACACAGTATTTTCAGATATAGCTCTCTGCACTAAGCACAATTTCCCTTAAGAGCACAGAGGGAATACATTCCCATTCTGAGGCTGGGTTTCCCTCTCTCTCACCAGGCCCCAAATAAGACTCTACATTGACCACAGCTGTAGAGTTGAGTCCTCAGCTGAGTGCTCCAAGTCAAGTCCTCCACCACCTCTTTGTGAAACCAGTGCTCTGTGTCCGTGCTTCAAGTAGCTGACATACACACTCTTTGAAATTTGATTTTCACAGACACACACACACACACACACACACACACACACACACACACACACACACACACACACACACACACACACACACACACACACACAGACTATATGGTAAATACTGCCACCCGAACACCACAAAGCCAGCTGCTCTAAGGTTCTTAACAGGGCATCCAAGTATACTGAGTAAAATTAATACTAATACAAATTATAGTTTTTGACTAATGCAACAAGGCTTTCAGGAGTGGCCACAGTGTCACCAAATAAATATAAGCACTGTCAAAGGTTAAAATATTCTCTAAAAGACCAGCCACAATGACAAGTTTAAATATATTTAATAATAAATAATAAAATAACATGAAAATGCTAAAGCTCTATTTACAATAAGCACAAGAGTTTCAAGCACAGGAAATATTAAAACTAACATTGATGGAAAGATTCACACAGATGCAGAAAAACAATACTTAACTAATCTCACTATATTTTCCTGATTGAACTAAAGAATTACTGTTCCCTAGTTCACTTACTACAGCAAATCAAGATGATGTAGGTGAGTTGTCCTTCTTTGTCAAGTTTCAAAAACAGACTGCCCTGAGACTTCTGTCTCATCTGGTATTAAAACACAATTTCAGTGCTGGATTACATGATGATATCACATACATCTGGTCACTTGACTTCTGGTTCCCATACTACCCCCTTTACTAGAAACTGAGCCAGAATCTTGCACATATGTGTTACCATACACACACATAGACCTCTGCTAAGATGTGTTATAGCATCTAGAAGTTATAAAACCATTTCAAAAACTTCCACCTTTGTAGGGCAGCAATTAGTTCAGCCCTAATGACAATACAGTAGTATTCCTAGTCCTGATTTTCACAGACTGCAATCAGAATTATAAGATGTATTCCTTATGAACTGAACCAGGTAATTTAATTTCAGACTATTTTTCAAAGTTAGCTGAACTGAGATTAACTTCTTCTCTTCCAGCATCCTCTGTTACAATATATTCATTTCAACAGTTACAATACAGTCCGACATACAGGTGATTTTCTTTTCTGTCCAGCAGGACTCACTGTTGGTACATTTATAACACAAACAGCTTTACAAATACATTTTTAACACAACCACCTATACAAATAAGTTTGACATACAAATGACATATAACTCTTTACAAAACTCCAGCTAGCTATGCTGGCATATGTTACACACCCACTGCCCTACTTCTCCTGGCATAGCTGGCAATACCTCACATCATCACATCTCTCCCCCTTTGAAGACTCAAGCTAGTTTCTCAAGAAACCCTGGAGAAATGTTGCTTGAGAGGAATAAAAAGTCTGGGACTACATTAAACCATGCCCTGTCTTGAGAACCCATCTGCATTGGCATTGTTGACCCCACTATGGTGCTGCTCTGTCATGTCATATGCCTGCAACCCTAGGCTCCATATTAGTAACTTGACATTTTGCTGGCTGGCTTGATGTAGCCATAGATCCCCCTCAGAGTCCACCTGCCATCCACTGCAAATACTCAGCACAAGGGCCTGCCTATCATGGTAAGGTTTCATCATGTTAACATGGTACAGTTTGTGCCCCTGCCTAGCAGGTGTATTACCTCAAAGGGTCCCTCCCAAGCTGCTTGCAGCTTATTGTGTCTGACAGGAATGAGCACCATAACCTGCTGTTCCACAGCATACTCTCTGGTTCGGGCATTCCTCTCACATCAGACCCTTTTCTGCTGTTGGGCTCCTTTCAAGATCTCCTGGCTGAAGTCCATGAGCGCCCTAAGCCTTGTCCTGAGGTCTAGGACATACACCACAATAGACTCCTTGTGGGATTCACACTCTCCCTCCCACTCATCATGAATCAAATCCAAACTGCCCCTCAACCTATGCACATACAACAACTCAAAGGATGTAAAACCTGGGATTCCTGGGGTACCTGTCTGTATGCAAACAGTAGATGGGGCAAATAATTGTCCCACTCTTTCTTAAAATAGTCTGCAAACGCCCATAGCAAGGCCTTTAGTGTAGAGTGTAACCTCTCCCCAAGACCATTTTTCTGGGGGTGGTGGTGGGGTCTTTAAGTGATTCACCCACAGTACTCCCACCGACAGTCTAGCAGGTGTGACATGAAACTGGCACCTCTGTCAGTCAGTATTTCTCTTGGAAACCCTACCCTGCTGAAGATCTCTAACAAAGCATTTGCAACCTTTTCTCTGTCATTGGAGGACAGAGCCACCACCTCAGGGCATCTAGTAGCATAATTCAGTACCACCAGGATATACTTCTTCTCTGTGGAACTTGGGGTACTCAAAGGCACCACAATATCCACAGCTACCCTCTGAAGTGACTCCTCAATCACAAGCAAAGGCATCAAAGGAGCTCTGACCTTGTCTCCTGCCTTGCCCACTTTTTGACACTACTCACAGGTCCTGCAGAACCCTGATACATCCCTTGCAATACCAGACTAATAACAGTTCTGCAAAATATGTCTCTTGGTGCACTTTATGCCCATATGACCTGCAAAAGGAATGTCATAGACTATGGCTAGAAGTGCCAGATGGTAGGCTCTAGGCACTACCAACTGCTGTATTACCTCATCCTCTAGCCATCCCTCAGGGGTCCACTGTTTATACAATAACCCTTTGTCCCAGTATACAGACTCCCCTTTTTCTTGAAAAATCAGGTGACTTCCAGTTCAAGTCTCTTTATCTCCAGATGGGGTTTTAAGTCCTCTGAGGAAAAAGTGAACTGTCTTGTTTCTGAGGGCTGCAAATCCCCATCATCAGACTAGTTATCCTCCTGGTTCCTGGTCTGGGCTACAGCTGTGACTAAGGGTAAAATCACTTCCTCTTTAGTCAGGTTGGCATGCACCAGTCCTTTGGCTTTGCAAACCTTGGCCAATTGGTTCTTTGTCAGCTTGTCATAATCCTCTGCTGACATCTTTGTCTGCTTTCCCTGACTAAACTAAATTAACAAAAAATAAATAAATAAATAAAACTGTTGTGAAAATGAAACCCTGTATGTTTACATAGTGGCTGCTGACAGTATACACACCTTCAGTGACAACTGCCTACAGGCTACAGAAGTTCAATTAATATCCACAACGCTGCTCACCAATATGTGATGCCCCTCCTCTGGGCTAGAAATCAAACAGCCTCAATCCTCACTACTGACACCTGTGAGGGATGTTCACTTGAAACAAAAATATATACCCACAGCATTTTCAGATGCAGCTCTCTGCACCAAGCACAATTTTCCTTAACAACACACAGGGAATACACTCCTGTCCTGGTGATGGTTTTCCCTCTCTTTCACCAGGCCCCAAACAAGACTCCACACTGACAACAGCTGGAGAGCTGAGTCCTCAGCTGAGTGCTCCAAGCCTAGTCCTCCACCACCCTCTCTGTGAAACCAGTGCTCTGCACCCCTACTCCAAGTAGTGGACACATGCACACACACACACACACACACACTCTTTGAGATTTGATTTTCACACACATGCACGCACACACGCACACACACACACACACACACACACACACACACACACACACATGTACACACCTGGAAAGACCTGGCATGGATTTACCAGCTATGCCCCTCTGCCCAGATTATAAGGTAGATACCGCCACCAGAACACTCCAAAGACAGCTACTCTAAGGCTCTTACCAGAGTATTCAATTATACTGAGTAAAATTAATACTAATACAAATGGTAGTGTTTGACCAATGCAGCAAGACTTTCAGGAGTGGTCACAGTGTCACTAAATAAATATAAGTACTCTCAAAGGTTAAAATATTCTATAAAAGACCAACAGGGTGAAATGTTTAAATATATTTAATTTTAATAATAAATATTAAAAGAACATGAAAATACTAAATATCTATTTACAATAAACACCAGGGTTTCAATCAAAGGAAATATTAAAAATAACACCAATGGAAAGATTCGCACAGATACAGAAAAACAATACTTAACTAATCACATTATATTTTCCTGACTGATCTAAAGAATTACTGTCCCCTAGTTCACTTACTAGAAAAAGGCAAGATGATGTAGGTGAGTGGTCCTTCTTTGTCAGGTTTCAAAAATAGACTGCTCTCAGACTTCTGTCTCATCTAGTATTAAAACATTATTTCAGTGCTGGATTACAGAATGACATCACATACATCTGGCGATTTGATTTCTGGTTCCCACACTACCCCCTTTACTAGAAACTGAGCCAGAATCTTGCACATATCTGTGACCATATAGACACATAGAACTTTAAGATGTGTTATAGCATTTGTAAGCAATAAAACCATTTCATAAACGTTCACCCTTCCAGGGTAGCAATTAGTTCACTCCTAAGGGCAACACAGTAGGATTCCTAGACCTGTTTTTTACAGACATTTTGTCTCTGTCTGCAATCTGAACTGTAAGATACAATCTTTATGGCCTAAACCAGGTAATTTAATTTCACACAATTTTTCAAAGTTAGGAGGCCTGAGATTAACTTCTTCTCTTCCAATATCCTCTGTTACAATATATTCATTTCAACAGTTACAATACAGTCTGACATACAGGTGTATTTCTTTTCTGTCCAGCAGGACCCACTGTTTTTCATTTTTAACTCAAGCAGCTTTACAAATAAAATATATTATACAAATGACATATAATTCTTTACAAAACTCCAGCTAGCTATGCTGGCATATGTTACACTTCCACTGCCTTACTTCTCCTGCCATAGCTGGCAATACCTCACATCATCACATCCCCCATGAAACAAACATCTTATAAAAGGGTCTAACACAGACAGATGACTGGTGCCAAAATCATGGATTAAAATTCAGTGCCAAGAAATGCAGTATGATGCCTTTGGGAAAACAGACACCTAGGCTAATTACTCCATTGATAAGACACCCGTAAGAGTTCACCTGGTAGTCAGGGATCTGAGAACATATGTAGACAGTAATCTGGCCTTAGACCAACATGTGACCATGGTAGTGAAAAAAAAATCCTTCAATGCTGCCCAACTTATAAGTAAAGGTATTGTATCCAGGACCAAGAAAGTCAAAGCGTGACTTTATTCAGCCCTTAACAGACCCATCATTAAGTATAATGTCCCCTTCAGCATGTACCTGATCAGACATATACAACACTTGGAATGCCCATAAAGGTTCCTTATCAGAAGAATCCACAGTATAAGCATATTTTCCTATATGGATTGCCTTAAAGCCCTATCTCTATACTCTTGTCTCATACAGTTTAATGAAAGGCGACCTATGCTTGAGGTACAAGGCATCCTCATATGCAGCTGTGATGGACCTTTAGCACATCCAAAAAATGAACACCATTGGAACCACTAGATTCAAGGACTTACATTTTGCTTGTGGCATAAATAATACATGTTGGTGAGACAGATATGTGTCTCGGAGAATCCCCATGCTCTGGAACAGACTCCCATCCATGTAAAGCAAAGTCTATTTTAAACTTATTTAAGCGTAACCTTGATCAATAGATGGTAAATTGGAAATTCACTTTGGGTCTGACCTCCATGTCTCTAATAGGTGTCCACTTCACATGACTGAAAACTCAAAATACTGAAATTCTTTTGACTGAGTCCAAAATCCCGAATGTTCAAAATACTGAAAACTCATTTGACTGACTTTCAGAATACTGAAAGCTAAAAATGCTGAATTGCAAAATACAAAATGTTAAGCCATAGACACAATGTGTGTTTCCCTTCACCTGTGAATTGCTTAACATAAAAAAGATGCACAGATCCACGAATAACCAACATTTCATCACAAATAACATTAACATTCACAAAACCAAATAAAATGCGCAAATATCACCAACAATTCAGCTCACCAAATGAAATCTATAAAAGAAAAAATGCACACTTACAACACCAATGACTAACTCTTTCCAAATTTAAAAACTACTTATGGGGGGCTGCACCCCCATGCCCCCAAAACTATATATACTAACTCTGAGATCGCACTACAGTAGAGAAAGGGGCCTATACCCTTTACTTACCTTAAAGTACTGTACATACTGCCATTTGATACTTTACAGTTCAGCATTGTAAGCTTTCAGTATTCTGAAAGTCAGTCAAATGAGTTTTCAGTACTTTGAAAATTCAGGATTGTGGACTCAGTCAAATAAATTTCAGTATTTTGAGTTTTCAGTCATGTGAATTGGACCCCTCTGATAGACAAAGGGAGAGGCAGATAGTAATGCCCAAACTATCATACCCCTCCCATAACCTCTAGAAACTTCCTAACATACCCCCTACTAATAAATGGCCATGAAACATAGGGACAAAACTGGCTGGATTGCATGGCTACATTTATAAAGGCCCTGGTGCTCATTATCCTAGTATATACCTATATGAAGTTCTACCACCTCAGAGAAAAGTGTATCCCATTTCTCCCAGCTGGTATGACTTCGGGGATACAATATTTAGACAATGGGGAGTGGTGGTAGGGCATTAATGCAAGCAATAAAGTTGTCAAGAGTCTCCCTGTGGACCTGTCTTATACCATAAGTTTCAAAGCACTTCCTAATTGCAATATCCTAGCAGAAAATATTTTTGATAGCTTGCCCTGTTTGCATGAAAAACACTCAATGCTCAATCACTGTCACTACTGAACCAATGTTTGGATCTCTACATACCCCAGGCAAAAAAAAAAAATCATAGCTTACACTATCTCTCAATCTCTGTAAAGCACATTCTATGAGAACAACTTAACTAACATTCCACAGTGCAACTGCCTTGTCAGTGCACAGTACACCAGGTTTCCTGATTTCTTTTTATATCATTGTATACTTTCTCCTCAAACCTTTTCTGTACTCATTTACTACCTTTCCAACTTCACTATTTTTCAAGAATACTGTAAATGTTTTCTTTTTTAACAGTCAGTTATTATATTATCCTATAGATTTTGCTTGCAATGTTTACGACTGGTAAATAACTCTATTGTTGTCTATTGCATTCTATTAATTTCATTGTACTGTATCCTTTTTAAATTCCACACTTATTCTGCTTATGGCCTGGGTCATGACTGAAAATGGTCTTTGAACTAGTCCACTTAACTTGTTAACAAATGATAAATAAATAAATAATACCATGCTATCCATAGGCTGTGTAGGAAAATTAAAGCCCGAAACAGTGATCATGTGAAACTTCACATGAATGATGCGAACACTGAAATGTCTGAAGTTCAGAATCAGTCAGAATCCTCCTAACGTCTAGTTACTAACTGCATGCACTGCAAAAAACCTAACAAATGAACAAACAAAATATAAAAAATGGAGCATATTCATTTTATGGGAGGTCTTTCAATGAGTGCTAATGCTGGGATGTAAATAAACTGAAAACCACTTTAGACACCAGTGGAGTTTTCACTTTACCCAAATGTTGTGTGACCATGGAGTACATCATTGTAACAATATATACAGAATGAGGGTTTAGCGATGTCCTCAACATGGGATGGTGCAGGGGTGCTTGTTTCCTTGCAAAATAAAATCTAGCTTGAAGTTTGCTGAAAGTGACTTTCGGTGAGTTATTTTCATGATTGCAACACCCACTTAAAGCACATTCCAGGGAATATGCACATTTAATGCCAGTGGATTAATTGTATTTTCATTTTATTATATATTCTCCTTCCTTCTCTTCAAATAATTTGAGTAGTTTTTGTCATCTAGAACTTAATTTTAATATTTGAATTTCCCCCAAGTTCAGGATTAGAGTGAATTGTGTTTTTTTAAGTGTTATTAATATGGTCCATGATCTGTTCCTGGATTTCAACCTTCACAATTCTGACAGTTTTGGCAATAAATCAGATTGCAATTATACACGTTCTTCCATATAAGCCATGCCAGTTATATAACTGAAATTATTCAGTATTTTGAACGCGTGTCCATTTATGTTATAAACAACTTGTGAAGACACAAACTTACATGTACTACAATACTGGAATCTGAATTTACATTGCTGGCTCACAGAAAATGAAAGGCCCATCACATACTTTGAAAATAATTCAGCGTCATCTTTGTACTTAGCCTTTCTTCATTAACAAAGTATACACTATACCTAGATCATGATTCTTTTAAAATACTGTTGGTTAACAACCCTCAGTATATCACAATTAAACAGCATTTTTCCTCTGCTAGATAGTTATGCCATCTTACAAAAATATACACAATTTCTTTGCTGAAAATCCTATTTATCATATCTGGAAGGAAAGCTACTGGAAACATCCATGGAATGGAAGGGAAGGGATATATCCAAAGGCTAGAGGAGCTAGAGTTCTTTTTATCTAAGACCAGAAGAGACAAGGCGAACATGGTATCAATGCACTGCATCATGTCAGGGAGAAGTAAAGGGGTAATCTTGAACAGGAACAGGAGAGGAGGAAGAATGGAGCACAGTCAACAGAGCATTAGGAGTAACTACACACTGGATCTCTACTCACTGCATCTCTGTAAGTACTTCCTCATAAAGAGGACTGTATACCAATGACATGGACTGTCAGAATGGGTAGTGGAAGGGAAATCCACTAAAGCATTCAGCAGACAGGAATGGGACAGGTGGTAAATATGTAGGGGGAGAGGTAAGAATGAGGGGATATATAAAGTTAAATGCACTTAAAAAGGCAAAGTAGATAGAAATAGTGCATCTTGTCATTAACCAAATGTAATCTAATACAATATAATAACATATATCTTCAAAGAGAGGGCTTTTCTGCATTTTAATGCTCTCTTGAACCACCCTTTTCAGGTTACATAATAAACACTTAATAAGTAATCCTTAGTTCCTAACCATTGTAGAACCTCCACAGCTTTTTTTTAATAATACGTCCTCTCTATGATATAATTATTTAATTTTGATTAACTCATCTATAAAGAATGTAATGGATAAATATGAGCATGTGTATCCTTGAAGTGGGAAAACATATATCTGGATGTGTGAGTTTATTATCTACTGTACTAGTCATAATTCTCCCAAAAACACTATCACCATACGTTTCAAAACCATATTTACTTAGGGTAAACTGTGGGGTACATCTGATGGCTGCATTTTCACTGTTTTATAAACTCTCAACATTTTTTGATATTTCCCTTCTTTTCAATGAATAACAAATCATCAATATAAAAATAAAAAAAATCATGAAAAATATAAAGACCCATATAAATTCCTCAAGAATTAATTTTTTTCTTTTCTCAACTAATATAATATTTTGAAAAAAATAAGTCCATAAATATATCTAAATGGCCCCATGGCCATTTCAGTTATCTGTAAGTAAAAATTCCCATTTCAGTTATCTGTAAGTAAAAATGCCCATCAAACAGAAAATAATTATGAGTCATGTAAACTGCAACACTTCCAAAGTGATTTCATTCTCTGTGGACCATCTGCTATTCTGCAACAGTCAGTTCAAACGATTAAGGTTCTGAACTGTTAATGAGCTTTTTCCTGTAGTCAAGGGTACAGGGTTTAATTCCATCTGCCTTCACTTGCCTACTCTGTGACTCTGAGCAAGTCATAGCCAAACATTGCCCTGGGCTGCCCTGGAATGGAAGTTTTGTCCAGGGGGCTCATCTGGTCAACAAATACATAAAAAAGAAAACTTACCAAAAATAGCTGAAAGGTTTAAGTGGTGTTGTATAAAAGCACACAAGACATTGATATCAACATTTTTTGTGTACATGTCTTCTGACAAGGTGGTATTTTCAAGTCTGTAGATGTCTAGTATTTCTAATATTGGAAACAGCAATGTGCTTCTATTCACATGTTGCAGTATTCTGTACAGTTGGGTTTCCCCTCCTGCTACCTGAACATCCGGCCAGTATACAAAAGTTTTGCAGTCACTGTATGGTGCATAGGACGTCTGATGTGGCTAGCAGAGTGTGGGCCATAAAAGTGATGTCTGTGCACACCGGACTTCAGAATGTCTATGCCGCCAGTCAAACATCAGGTGTTCCTGTCTTCTCAACCATTGGATTCTCAAGAAACTCAGAAAAGTACCCCATTGGGGAACCTTTCTTCAGTCATTGTATGCTAGTGCTTGTTAATGTCATCCAGAAAGGGCAAGTGTAAGTGCGGCTGTAAGATTCCACACAAGGGCACCCATGAACTCTGTCTTTTCTCTCTAGGAAAGTCTCACGACTACAAGGCCTGCCCTATTTGCCAGGCCTTTGTTCCTAAGACCTTACGTAGCAGACTTCATGCACTCAATTTGTACCTAGAGAACCAGCGTCTGAAACAGTTAGCATTAGGTATGGAGGGACCTTCCAACTTGCCTGTCGAACTGCCAAGAAAAAAGGCAAAGACCACAAGACCTGCTACTATCACTGTGCCTCTGCTGTCCGGTGCTCATCCTGTGGCCGATATTGGCCTGGATGAATGCTTGGGCTCTGCCACTTTGGGTACAGTGGGTACCAGATTGGGTGCTGCAGAACTCAGTGCAGAAGGCACATCCATGGAGGCTCTGCTGACTTCAGATTCCGACACCAAGGGGAACCTAGGCCCTCACAGACCAGATGGATCCCTCTGCTCCTTCCCAGTCAATAGGTCCTAGGACTTTTCCTGTTCAAACATCAACTAAGCCTTCACTTAAAAAGAAGGAAAAGAGAAAGCATACCTCTCCAGTTAGGGAGAGCCAACCAGATTGGCAGGCTCTCTCACAAAGCCTCTTCAATGTA
This sequence comes from Protopterus annectens, assembly GCF_019279795.1. Taxonomy (NCBI): domain Eukaryota; kingdom Metazoa; phylum Chordata; order Ceratodontiformes; family Protopteridae; genus Protopterus; species Protopterus annectens. The sequence continues at coordinate 89,354,933 of NC_056744.1, forward strand.
TTCATGGCCCTGCGGCCTACTGAACAAGGAACTTCCATTACCCTTCCACCAGTTCTGAGTCCTAGCCCTTAGGCCCCAGACCCCTCTCAGGTGGAAGAGGAAGAGTACTCTGATGCTTCCTCAGAAGAATCCCTCTCTTACACCTCTCAACTCCCTTCCCCGCTTGGATATGCCTCTTCAGAGGCAGAATCTGCAGAAGGTGATTCCCCTACAGAAGATTTCACCTTTGAAGAAACCATAGCCAAGATGAGACAGCATTTCAAGTAGGATTTATCAGAAATGACTGAGGTGCAAAAATGGTACTATGAGTTGATCCAGATGTATTCCCCAGCTCCCTCTGCTATCCCACCTATTCTTCCAGTCTTTCTTGATGCTTTGTCTGCAGCATCCTTGAATCCAGATTCCCAACCTCCAGTCCCCTGCAGACCTGATAGGTTTTACAAGGTCCCAGAGATAGCAAAATTCCTTATAAAATGCCCAGCTGCAGACCCAGAAACCATCTCAGTCTCTACTGACAAGGCTTCTAAATTACTGTCCTCTACCACCCTCCTCCCTGCTGACAAGGACAGTAAGACAATGGTGTATTTGGGTAAAAAGGTATACACTTCTGCTACTCTGGCTTTCAGAGCAATCAACTATCAGAAACATATGTCTTAATATGCCTTAGCTCTGCTAGAAAAAAAAAATTCAAAACAGCTCTCTGACCTCTCAGACTCCCCAGCCAAAACTCGGCTGTCCTCCCTTTTTCTCTGACCTCTCAAGTGACCAGACACTCCATTAGGTGTAGCTATGATGCTGCTAAGGCCTCGGCTTGGTCAGTACCATTGGTTTCTGCCTTAAGAAGGTACTCCTGGCTATGCCTCCAGCCCTTATCAGATGATTTCCGGGTTAAATTAGTAGATGCACCTCTGGACAATTCAGCACTGTTTGGAGCCAAGGTTGCAGACTTGTTTTAGTCCCTGCAACAAAAAGGTAAGGAGATGCAAGACTTAAAACATTTGTTTGTATCTTAAGTTCTCAGGTTCCAAAGGAATTATCCATCCAAAATCCAGTTTATCAGAAAATTATTCAGGTCCTCCTCCCTCTTCCAGACCTAGAACAGCTCCCAGGAAGCAATCCACTCCTGCCAGGACTGCTCCATCTACCAGCCAAAGGAGGCCCTTTCCAGACAGGACAAGGAGTGTGTGACTACCTGTCAAGCTTCAATCACCCTCCCCTCATCCTTCTCTTCTTACGTCTCTCTCACCGTCTCCAAATGTAGAGACTCATCACTTTAGACAAGTGGGTACTGTCAATAATAGAAAACGGGTACTTCATGACCTGGATCATTCCCTCAAAGAGAAGGGGTATTCCCCAGACACCAAAAGACCAGCTCCATCTCCTACAACCCATTGTGGACAACCATTTTGCCTAAGTCACCATCCAGCATGTCCCACAGTCTGCTATGGAGAAAGGCTTTTACTCAAGGCTATCTCTAGTACCAAGGAAAGATGGGCCCTGGAGACAAATTCGAGATCCCTCTTACCTAAATCTCTTTCTGCATGTACCCATATTCAGGATGCTAATACTGCCAACTCTCTTCCCTCTCATCCTCCCTCAAGGGTTCATGTCTACCTTGGACATAAAGGACGCCTACCTCCCAATCCCTATAAAGCCCAGTTTCAGGAGTTTCCTCCAGTGTTTAGTGGCCTCCTCTCACTATCAATTCTTGGCCTTGCCCTTTGGTCTGTCTACAGCACCCAGCATCTTCACCAAATGCCTGACACCAGTGATTGCCTTCTGCAGGACTCAAGGGGTTCCAAATCTTCCCTTACCTGGATGACCTTCTCATCAAGGCAGACTGAAAACAGTCCCTCCTGATCCACTTGCAGAAAACCATTACCCTCCTGCAGTCTCTAGGGTTTCAGATAAATTACCCAAAATTCCAGCTGGACCCTACCCAGGACATAGTGTTCCTGGGGTGCAGAATTCAGAAAGATACTCTGACAGCCTTCCTTCCTCCACAGATGGTAGCATGCCTGACACAATACCTACTTTCGGTACTTCACACCAAGGACATGACGGCAAGGCAGTACCTCAGGCTCCTGGGCTACATGGCATTCACTATAACTATGCCGTCTTTGGCCAGATTTAACATGAGGAAACTGCAGTGGTACCTCAGGTTTGTTTGGATTCAGCACTCCCACCCCTGGAGTTCAAGGTACTCTTACTGCCCTGCCTCAAACAGGGGATTCATTGGTGGCTGGCCCAGATGAAGCTCAACCCAGACCTTCCACTCCAACCGCCATTTCTAACACAGGTCATGTACACAGATGCCTCAGACCTTGGTTGGGGAGCTATAATGGGGCCACTAAAGGTTCAGGGAATTTGGCCAGAACCACACAGGAAAGAACACATCAATGTAAGGGAAATGAGAGCAATATTTCTGGCCTTGAAAGCCTTTCAACCCAGGCTCCAGCGGGGACCCCTAAAACTCTTCACAGGCAATACCACAGTACTGTGGTATCTCAATAAGCAGGGGCAAACCAGATCTTACTTACTTTGTAGACTAGCTCTCCTTGTGTGGGAACTGGCTACAAGTCAGGGAGTTACTCTTCAGGCAGTTTACATACCTTTCCTACAGAATTTTCAGGCAGAATCTCTCAACAGGTCCTTGAATATGTCCCATGAATGGATACTACACAGGGATGTCTTCCTGAACCTTGTCAACCGATGTGGTACACCTCAAATAGACTTGTTTGCCTCCACCATCAATGGGCAACTCCCCTCCTAATGCACAAGACTGTGAGAACCTCTGGTGATGGCATCAGATGCATTTTCAATATATTGGAAGGGGCTGTTTCTCTAAGCCTTCCCTCCCTCCGCTCTTGTAGATCCAGCAGGACAACTTGCTGGTGATCCCTATTGGCCGAGATAGCATTGGTTCCCCCTGCTCCTCCAATTAGCCAAGGGCAATCACCAAAAGTTACCCCTCACTTACTCACACAGGACAAGGGAACCCAAATTCACCCACGATGGCAATCTCTTCACCTCACCTTGTGGATGATAGGATTTTGATCCCTTTCAGGCACTTATACAATGAGGACATGCTTACTGTCCTGTAGGAGGCCAGGAAACCTAATACCAGGTGATCTTATGTATCCAAGTGGAAAAGATTCTCCATGTGGTGTCTCAGAAGGTAGTTAGACCCATTGCAAAGTGAGGACCCCATAGTGCTTTCTTACCTGTGTGAACTTTTACAGACAGGGTTAGCATACTCCTCCATCAAAGCCCATTTGTCTACCATTTCTGCCTGCCTACCCCTGGACCCCCCCCCCCACCTTAGCTTCCAGATTACCTGAAAAGCTGTTCCTTAAAGGGGATACTCCATCTCAGGCCACCAAGGAAACCCATACTGCCTCCTTGGGACTTGAACTATGTCTTAGAGAACCTCACACTCCCTCCTTTTGAGCCTGCATCCAAAGCTTCCCTACTGCACATGGAAGACTGTTCTGCTGGTGGCCTTGACCTCAGCTAGAAGAGTTTCTGAACTGCAAGATCTCATGGCTACCCCTCCCTTCCTCATCTTCCACAGAGATAGGGTAACCTTCAGAACCAACTCTTCCTTTATGCCCAAGGTGGTTAATGACCTTTCCTTAAACCAAGCCATACACCTGCCCCTTTTCTTTCCCAACCCACAGGGAGACAGTTAGCGAGTACTTCATTCCCCTGATGTACACAGGCAGCACAAGTTCTGTCTGCACAAAACCAAAAACATCAGACAGGCTGGCTAATTGTTTGTCTCTTTCCACCCCAGGGCCCTGGGGAAAGCAGTAACTAAGAAACCATTTCAGCCTGGATTTCCAAGGCTATTTCTTTTTGTTACACACACCATGGTAAACACATACAAGGCAGTGTGAAGCCCCATTCCACTAGGACAATGGCTTCATCTGGTGCCTTTTTCAAAGGCCTGGACACTTCCACTATTCTTGAAGCAGCCACCTGGTCTTCTGTGCACACCTTCACAAAACATTACAAAATAGACCAGATTTCCAGGTCTTTGGTGGGATTCACTAGGGCTATCCTCCATGGCTTCCTGGAAAACTCCTTTGGCCACCACCCTCTTCCTCTTAGTGAGCTTTGGCACTCATCCAGCTGTACAGAATACTACAACATGTGAATAGAAGGACATAGAAAACTTGTGTAAAATCTTACTATAATCACAGATGTTCTTCTCTTCCATGTTGCAGTATTTCTTCCCTCCCACCTACCTCTCCTGATATCAGGCATTCCCTTCCTGGGATGGCACAGGACTTGCACTGCCTCCTCTGGGACTGGTTCTGACCGAGGTGCTCAGTTCTGAAGTCTGGTGCGTGCAGACATCACTTTTATGGCCCACATTCTGCTAGTGACTGCAAAATGTTTATATACTGGCTGAAAGTTTGGATAGCAAGAGGGGAAAACCCAACTGTACAGAACACTGCAACATGGAAGAAAAGGACATCTATGGTTATGGCAAGATTTTACACAACTTTTCTTTCTATACATAAGACTGGAGAAGTCTAGCTTACAGCTTCCCTAGATTCTCAGAAAGACTTCTTTTAAAAGGGGCTATCAGACATACAAATGGGCCTTGTCTGTTTTTATGACTTGAGTAAATGAAAACAGGTGTTCCTCAGTCAATACTCCTTAACTCTTTTGTTGGTAATGTTATTAATATATGTCATACTATCCTCTTCAGTATAAAATGTTATCAGAAATCTATAAATAAAGACATGAACATAAACCCCTACATCATGAGATGGGTTGCCAATTGGCTCACGGAGAGAACCCACACGGTCAGATTTGCAGTCTCTAGGTCCGAATCTAAACCGGATACAAATGGCATCCCCCAGGGCTCAGTCCTAGGACCCCTCCTGTTCAGTATATACTTCTCAGAGGTACAGGCAAGCATAGGAGGACTATGGCTGACCAAGTTCGTAGATGACTGCAAACTGGGGGCCATAACTGACTCTCCGGCTGATACAGACATCCTCCAGAAGAGTCTCACTGAGACGGATACCTGGTGTCAAAATCATGGCCTCAAGCTAAATGCCAAAAAGTGCATAGTCATCCCCTTTGGAAAAAACAAAGTACCAATGAACTACCACATACATGGTAGTCCCCTAAATACAGAAAATGAAATAAGGGATCTGGGGATCCAAGTAGATAGTAATCTCTCCTTTGATAATCATATTGCCCAGGTTAGAAAATCCTTCTATGTGGCCCACCTAATCACAAAAGGGCTTGCATCTAGAACAAAAGAGGTTATTGTGCCCCTCTACTCATCACTCATCAGACCCATCATAGAGTACAATGCCCCATTTGGGATGTACCTTACAAGACACCTGCAACAGCTGGAAAGATCACAGAAGTACCTCACCAAGAGGATTACTGGCCTCAAACAGATGCCCTATGCAGCCCGAATGAAGAAACTCCAGCTGTACTCGGTTGCACACTGCTTACTCAGAGGTGATCTCTGCCTGATATACAAGGCCATGTCCAACCCAGAATTGATGGACATGCTCCACCTAAAAAAAACAAAGCCCTGAGAGCCACACACTCTAGGGATCTAAACCTCACCATAACGATAAATAGGACTTGCTGGAGGGATAGATTCCTGTCCCAGAGACTCCTCATGCTTTGAAACAGGATTTCAATCTACATTAGGCAGAGCCCCTCACTAACACTCTTCAAGAGAAACCTTGACGAGTGGATGGGAAACAGAAAATTTACCCCGGGGATCACTGCAGTGGCTCTGCTGGACAGAGGCACAGGGAACTAATCTAAGGGGGTGGCGAAAGCCAACACATTCTGGCTAGGCTTACATATGCCCTCGGGCAGATAGCCTAGTACTTACCTATGAACCTATATATATATATATATATATATATATATATATATATATATATATATATTTATATGGGTTCACTTTATAATCTCGAAATTCTGAATTACCGAATGTCAGAATACCGAGATCATAAAGCCGAAACACCACATTCCCGAATGCCCATAACCACGAAATTCAAAATCCCGACACTTACATACACACACTCACATACAGACAACTGCCTCCCACACACAAACAAAACTAACCTACACTACACTGTGCCCCACACACACCCCTACTTATATATTCTAACTCTGAGACCGCACAATCATACACACAAAGGTAACTCACACCGACACATTTCTTAGCCCCTTGCACACACACACATTACAACCAAAACACACACTAACATACACTGCAGCACATAACCTACACACTCATACAAACTTACCTGCACTTACATCCATTCATACACCGCAACACCAGAAGCTCCGAACTTCAGGATTTCAAATTCCGCGCTTCTGGTGTTTCGCGATTCCGAGCATTCGGGATTAGAATCTCGGTAAACTGAAATTTGGTATTTCAGTTTTTCGAGATTCTAAAGGGAACCCATATATATATATATATATATATATATATATATATATATATATATACACACACATATATGTCTCTTTGTAAGAAGATTGACTTTTCAGAAAGTCAAATTTTATATGGTTGAGAATACCTCTCAACCTGGAAACATCAAAAATCTGGACAAGGCCCATGAAAAATAGGTACAAATCTGTACACTGATTAACATCAAATTTGCATACATAATTATGTAATCCCGCCCACTCCAATGGAATTGTGGGATACTAACTTTCAAACACAAACTGAAGAACAGACAACCAAAATATGGCACCAGAGTCCCCCTGCAGCCATTCCAATGTCCCATTACCTGTCTATTTTGCCCCATTTACCATAAACACTAATGTGTGCCTACTGCTTTACTTCTACAATGATTATTTAGACTTTATTTTTACATTTTATAGCACAATGCACAGGCACTAATAGACATCTGCTAAACAAAGCTGCTAAACAAAGCAATACTGGCTCACAATGAAAATAGACTTGACATTAAAACTTCTCGGCTCTTGAAACAGCATTGAAAGACACACCACATCCAAGGAATGCATCTGCCCAGTGGTGCATAAAGATTACCTTTGCACTGTTTTCAAATCATTGGCTCCTCTTGCACACAAAACAAGAAACATAGTGGCAGGCTGCCTCTCTCCCTTAGAGATACAGGTGCTAGACCTGGGGTGCATTTCTAACTTCCATGCACTAGTTCAGGTTTCTCTTGAATAGGGTTAGAGAAAAGCTCTGCTTCACACAGATGTGAAACCTGTTCCAGAAAAGGGGAATTCTCCAAGACATATACCTGACTGCTTTAGAGGTGGTGGGAAACTGGACCAACATGTGGATACTCACATGGATATTAAGAGAACTGCAATCTGCATACAGTTAGAAATCAAACTATAGCTGCATACAGGCTAGAAATTTGACATTAATATTCAATTGCATTTAGCTCTTAAAATTCTCTACATTAAAATGAAATACATATCCTGTCAGGCTTGGTTCTGGTACCAAATAAAACATATCAGACTGTGCATTTTCCTTAAAAAAATCTGTAGAAATATTAGTTATTATCAAGGATTGTCAATTGAAACTTAAAAAAAAAATCACAATAAGACAAACATATAAAAGTATAGCTAAGAATATAGCAGAGCTGGACAGAGCAAAGCAGCATGAATGAGATAAAACAGTACATCATTTAAGCGGTTTATTATGAAAATTACAAATGGCTATTTTTCATTTACTGTACTGAACTAAAAATAACATCGGAAATCATAACACTGACTATTTAACATGTCGAATGGCCGTTAAAGAATCAACATGTTCAAAACAGTCCATCTCATGGTAAATACCCTCCAATATTTCCCTTACCTCTATAGATATACTACACACATTTTGCAGCGGGGCAAGCTCCCCTGTCCCCCAACCCCCCTGCTAATTATATGTTCTATCTCCAAGATCACACTACAGTGAGGAAAAGTATACTTTTCCCAGTCCCCACTGTAGTGTGATCCAATTGAAAACAGCGACACTCAAAACCACGAATGCAAGCTACATGTCGACGTTTTATAGTCGAAAGGATTTTCAATCGCAATTTTCCCTTTTGCACCTTTACCCTCGACCCTCCGACCAACGGTAATGTGAGTTTCAGAAACCACTTTAAGCAAGCATGCACGTGATAACTTCAATAGATAAACTTGTAAATAGTAGCAAGATCAAACATAGAATGTTTTTTATAAAATCAATCGTAAGAATTAATTTGTAAATGCTCAGCACAAGACAAAGAAAAACCTTTTAAAATCAGTCACAATAATTAATTTCTAAGAGGGCTGCACAAGATATACAACAAATATTAAATCATTCATACAGATTCAATTGTGAGTTGTCAACGCAGGACACAAAATGAGGTAGCAGAACACACTGAAAATAAACACTCACCAAGAATAACTACTATAAGTGTGCCACTGCTACTATTAACTAACAGTCCAGGTAGAAGGAAGGGAAGCAATAACTTAACACTAAAATTGACACAGTACTTGTTGTCGCTCGATTACTGGGCTTTGCGGTAAGGGGTGCAAGAGCATACAGTCATACATATATGTGGAACGGAACACACACAGCCATCGCTGTTACATACTCCTTACCAGTTCTTCAGCCAGCCAGGATATCCGTCCCACTGCTCCCGCTCACAGCATACGCGTTCTCCAGCCATTGCTGTAACTATTACCAAATCCATAACTGTTCCCGCTCACAGCATTTGTGCGCCAGGCAGAAATGAGCTCAATTCTGGATCTGAGCTCAATTCCGATAGGCTGGCAGCACTGACGGTGCGGACGTCATCGCGCACACGATGACATCAGCAGAAACAGTGCGAAAAATGTAAACAACGTGGAAAAAATCGGGAATGAAGGGGTGCCACTCGGGAATCATGGCACCCCTTCATTTGGACCCCAAAACTCGGTTAAGCCCGAGTAATTCGGGACAGTTGGGAGGTATGGTTGAGATCAGAATATCAACTTTCTGAAAAGTCAAATGTAGCAAAACAACAAATGCGGTCTAAATGTTTGAATGGTGGCAGGTCCCCCTGCACCACCCACACCTTTTGCAAATTATATATACTAACTTTGGGATCACATGACAGAGGGGAAAGGGTAAATTCCTCAATTCAAACTCTACAATGGTCTCCATGCAAATGCTTCTACTTTTTGGAAAGTTGATCATATGGTCTTGACCGCATGAAGTTCAATGTTCCATAAAATCAGTCTTTTAAATGTGACCATGGGACCCGTGCATAACCCCTTTTTCCATTTCTTTTCACATGGGGTCGGGGTATCACATCAACAGTAACAATTATCTAGAGACAGTTTTAACACCAGCTAGTGGCTTGCCCTGCCAAAGTTATTCTTCTGTATACACACACACACACACACACACACACACACACACACACACACACACACACACACACACACACATACACAAACACAATTTTACACCTATGACAAATTCAGAGTGTTCAATCCACCTACTACTGTATGTCTTTGGAAAGTGGGTGGAAACAAGAGCACCCACAGAAGTCACATGCAAACACAGGGAATACCTGCAGAATTAATCCAAGCAACCTTTTGCTGTGAGGTGATAACATTATATACTGTGCCGGGCCATACTTGCATACACATACATATATATATATATATATATATATATATATATATATATATATATATATATATATATGTATGTGTGTGTGTAGATCTGTCAGATGATCGAGTTTTCAGAAACAAACTTGAAAATTATATAGACAAGACCATATGATTGAGTTTCCGAAAACTGAAACATCAAAAGAAGAAAAACAAAAATCTACTTTTTTACTTTTATGCACCCCCCCATGTGGGGGGCTGTGCTACCCACACTCCCTCAAAAAATCGATTTCATGTGACTTTAGTTTCTGTATTTAAGTAGTATATGAGGTACTACTCATTTATACTTTGCTATGCCCGATGAAGCCTATTTTTAGGTGAAAGTATCTCAATTTGCATTTTACACATCTATTTGCAAGAATAAATTATGTGCTGGTTTTACCCATTGCTTCCAGTTACTTTATTTCTTGGTTTATATGTTCAACAATGTCATCAAAAATCAGATGCTGAGGGTCGCTAGGATGAACACTATGGACTCACATATGGATATTCAGTTGGGCACTATGGCATCCAATTTTAAAAGTAGGGGTTACAAAGTATGTGATATTGATTCTGCTGTTATGGAGACCTAGCGGTTACATCACACATGAGCAAAGCCACTGTTTTCTTGTCAGTATAATGGTGGGGGCAGTAATAAAAACAAGAACAGTAATGAGTCTAGGTGGCTTTTAACTTTTAATAAAATACCAAGACAGTTAAAGGGATTATAAGCAGGCACTGCCACATCCTTACAGATATTCCAGAGCTGAGGAGTATGATTTCATCACATCCCAACTTTGGACATAAAAGTAGTGCCAATCAGAAACAGCTCCTGTGTTACAAAGAACAACTACAAACATTTTTACATATGAAGACGGTTAAAAAAGGCACCTAGGGATGTGGTTGATATGTTTTTTGCAAATGTATTAACATGGGTGAAATGGAAAAGAATTTACAGTAAATCTATAAGGAAATTATGAATCTAGAAATTTAGTATATTTAGTAACTTGTGACCAATGTAATGCTTATTTCATTGGCAAAACAAATCAGAAACTTAAGGAGCATATCAGTAAAGTGCATTTGTGGGTATCTGAAATTAAAAGGAAGATACCCACAAATGCACTTTATAAACATTATGCATTGAGAGGAGCTAATCATGATTTTAAGTTCTTAGTTTTAAGTATTATTCATGAGTCCCTGAAATGTGGGAGTATAGTACATGCTACAGAAATGAATGAATATCAGTGGATTTTACATTTGAGAGCATCCACTCCTCCTGGCTTGAATGGCTCTATATCGTTAAAACCCTATTTAAGGGAATTGCAGAAACAGTTTTAATTAATTGCTGGGTCATGTGATTTTAAACTGTATAAAAAGGACTGGTTTTACTATTGTAATGTTATGCCTGAAGAAGCCATACTGGCAAAAGTTTTTATTTGTGTTTTTAAAGTGCTTTAGTGTTTTAAAGTGTCTCATTAAGGCTAAGTCATTGTATCCTGCTTTGGTTCTGGTGTTTTCTGCTATTTTACATATGTATAGATTGCACTAATTCTATAAACTTTCCTTTCCCATCTAAAATCTACTACTGTTAGTCTTCCCAATATAACTAAGGTGGCATCTAATATAGAAATAACTTTGATATATAATATCACAACACCTGAACAAGTTTAATTTGCTATATTCTAAATTATACCCTCTCCACAATTCTGTTTGTACTCTCTCATCTCGTCAACCCTCTTACATCTTCTAATACTATTATACCTACCTCACAATTGTTACACCAGTCCAAAATACCAATTCTAATAACCAGACTTTTAATACTATTAGCATTAACTGAAAATATTCTAAGATTATTTGCCTCTCTTCTTCTTAATCTATTTCTCTTTTTACTTTCATAATTGAATCCTATAGCTTCCATTTTCTATCTTTTACCCTTTTACCTATAGATTTTTTAATAACTTTCCAATCAATTTCTTTTTCCACCACTTATATCTGATTGTAAGCTGTCCCTCTTTTGATTCATTTACTTCTACATCTTGTATTTCCTCAGATGTGTCTAAAACATCTTCTGTTTGATTTCTATCAAGTGAGTACAATTCCTTATTTTCATGACCGTTTTCTTTTTCTACATTAAGTTCCTTGTTCCTTTCTTCCATAAAATTTTCTACCTTTTCAACTTTATTAATATTACATCTTCTAGCATCATGAGCAACCCCCCACACACACCTAACATTTTTACTTATCACAATTACCCACAAAATGACCCTCCTTCCCAGAAAAAAAAGACATGTTTTTGTTGGTCCCAACATCGAACTATTGCTCTGTTTCTGTGCACATTTATCATACTTGGAATATAAGCGATCTTATCATTTTCTGTTTTCAAAATAACATTGCAGTTACAAGCCACAATCCATAAACCTCTGTTATCAAAAAATGTCATAATACTTTTCACTTCAGAACAATTTTTTTTTAACAAATAGTCTTTTACATTTTCTTTATCAGTCTCTGTTCAAAATTGTATATTTACTTTCTTTTCTGAGTCTCTCAAAAAATGCTTGGATCACATATTTGTTCCAATGGATACATATCGTTTTTTTTTTTTTTTTCAAATCTCCCAAAAAAGTCTCTAAACTCATAACAGTCACAAAAATAAGTCACAATATGTTTCATTTTAATCAAAATAAAAGCTCTTACCTCTCGAGCTTTTGTACCTAAAGGTACAACAACTGTGTCCCAGTTGTCATACCTGTCCAATAGCTTCTCTGCTTTACCCTGTATCTGAACTATGAACTTCTGTTTCTCCACAGTTTCTTTATTCTTTATCTTTCCTTCTTCTTCACATTCTTTCTTACAGCATCCATGAATGAAATGTTCTCTAAACCTCTTTCTTCTTCTTCCGTGATCCAATCCATCACCTCTCTCCATGATAATTTGTTTCCACTCTCGAGTTCCTTCTCAAAAAACAACTGCTGCAATATATCATCCCATAACCCTCCTGAATGGAGGCTTGTAACTGCCATCCCCTCTGATTAACCAACCTCCACCTCTGAAGTCTCAAACATTTTCACCTGGAAATGTCCTCCAAATCAGCAAACAGACCTTGCAAATGTCTCTCTTCTCCTCTAGCATTCACCTCCACTTCCATAATTCACTCCTCCATGCTTTGTGATGCTCTCTCAGCCACCACTACACTAGGAACAGAGTGTACGCACATACACACTTGTTAGCATTATAGACCACAAGTCCCGTAGTGAGTATGGGAAGTTCCCTGATGTCCTGGCCAAATTTCTCCTTCTAGTAAAAATACCACCTTGGGCCCCTCCTGAAAAGAGACTACTAGCCTAGTGGGACTAACCCAGTCAATAAAGGATAAATAAATAGATTAATGAATAAATAAATACCATAATTACATGGCTAATCTGCACATGGGATAAGATTTGCTTCCCCTTGCTTCTTTAAGTGCCATGTCACTGTGGTGTTGTCTGTAAACACCTGAATATGTCCCAGAGAACACAGATGATTCAGAGATTTGACAGTATTGATAACAGCTAACATCTCTTTTATGTTGATGCGTTTTGGTCTGTACTTTTATGCTCATTGACACTGCTTCCCAAACAATGCCTGAAGCATCAGTTGTGAATCACTGTTTTGGAGCCGGATGGGAGAATATGAAACCTGGATTCTAAGAAATTCGGTGCCTCAACCACATAATCTCCCTTTTTACAAATCCTAAAACTGGAATTTAAAAAGTCAGTGGGTGTTGATACTTGGACCATAGAGATTTCAAATGCTATTGTATTATTCTCATGTGGAGTCCTGCAAGAGGTATCAGGAGAATCATAGATGTTATGAGACCTAGAATCCTGAGGAATTCCCTTGATGAAACTAAAGTCTGAGTAGAATGCCCCATAAATAGACCTGAAAGCAGATCTTTTTTTCTCCTGTGGAAGAAAAGCTCGTTGATTTAAGGTGTCCAGCAGGCAGCCCAGAAAAACAATCACGTGAGAAGGACTCTGAATGTTCTCTTGGAATTCCAGCCTGTGTAGGAGATCCCTTACACAACAGAGATATTCCTGACACTTGGAAAAACTCTCTGAAAAGACAAGCAAGTGATATAAATAAGGAAGAATGTGGATACCCTGCAGTCTGCAGTGACCTATCACAAGAGCTAAACACTTTGTGAACACTGCTGAAGCAGTGGATACCCTAAAAGGTAAGACAAAAAAACTGATCATGCGATCCAAACACACATATCTTAAGAAATGTCTGAGATCTGGATGTATAGGAATGTGATAATATGCATCTTTTAAAACCAGAGTCACTAAGTAGCTCATATGAGGAAGTAGTGGTGATAAATTGTAAAGTGACAGCATTTTGAACTTGGCCACTATCAAAAACTGGATAAGGAAGGAAATGTTCAGAACTGATCTCTAAGAATATTCTTTCTTTGGCACCAAAAAGAACCTTGAATAAAATTCTTCTCTCAGCAGACAAGAAGGGGGGGGACTTCTATTACCCCCTGAGACAGCATGTGCTGTATTACAGGTGGGAAGAGAAGAGAAGAAGAAAGAAGAGAAGAGAAGAGGAAAGAAGAGAAGAGAAGAGAAGAGAAGAGAAGAGAAGAGAAGAGGAAAGAAAAGAAGAGAAGAGAAGAGAAAAGAAGAGAAGAGGAAAGAAAAGAAGAGAAGAGAAGAGTTGAGTTTGCTCTGGCAGATGGAGGTTCAGACTTTCAGGGAGAATTAAAGGACTACCAGGTTGGGAAAACTCAGAAAAGGAGGGATGAAAAACCTGGGAAATTCCTTGAATTAGCTTTCCTTGCATATCATACTTTTTGATGACCATTATGGCAGTAGGTCTGAAAACTAGTTCTTGATACATGGGATAATTCACAATTTCATTTCTGACCTCCTCTGGGAGGCTCTGTGAATGCAGCCATGCAAACATTCTCAAAATAATTCCAATGTCAGCAATACTTTCCCCCTTTTGCCACTCACTCATGTTGGCAAGTGCCCTAAGTCCCACTACCCCAGTTTTTGTGTACTACTGCTAAGTTAACTATCTCTCTCAGAATTCTAACCCTAAGTTGGGGGTAGCCATGGGTTCACCATGTGGTGCCAGCCGAGCGAACTTAGTAATGGCATATTGGGAGGGGCATTTTGTGAGAAACAACTAGGAGATTGCCAACCAGATTATCCATTACACTAGGTTCTTGGATGATATTTTTATGATTTTTAATGGGGACGAGAAACAAGCTACAGATATGGTTACTTATTTTAACAATACAACCCAGTTTTTTTACATTCACATTTTCTTTCAGCACTGAATCAATAGCCTATTTAGATGTAAACCTTAGGAAAGATAGCATCACCAACAGTGCACAAACTTTCCGGAAGGAAACATATTCCAACACATTTCTTCACTTCACTAGTTGCTATCCATTACATCAAAAGCGTTCAGTAGTCAAGGGGCAATTAGTAAGAGCTGCCCAGATGGTGACTAATGATGATGAAATTTGTGTCGGAATGCAATAACCTGAGGAACATGTTTAGGGTAAGATGTTATCCAGAACAATTAATCAATTAATTGATCAGAGAAGTTCAGGATAAGAGGGCTGGTGTTTTTTATAAACCAATTTTGAGTATTAAGGGTACGATAGGAGGTAACAATGTGGGTTACATGAGTATGGTACCAAGGACGAGAGAATACAGTTCTTCAGCCCTTATCACTAGATACAGTGCCAGTGCTCCAGCTTTATACTCCCTTATTAACAAAAATTGGTCACTAATTATGAATGACAATGTTCTCAGGTATAAATTCTGTGAAGCACCAAAAATAGTCTTCCAACAAGGGCAAAACCTGAAAAACATATTACAAAACAAGGTAGAAGGTGTAAGTAAACGAACAGATATGGGTAAATGTAGTATGTGCAACTTTTGTAAACACATGCAGATCAGCCAATGCTTCACGTTGAGGGAACAGAAATATGTGACCAAACATAAGTTTAACTGCCAGAGTAGAGCGGTAGTGTACATGGCTCAGTGCCAACACTGTCCTGCTTTCTATATTGGAAAAACGGACCGCAGGTTAAGGGAAATAGTATATGAGCATTTATATTACATTTCCAAAATGAAAAAAGAAAGTGCCCTAGTTAGACATGTTGAAGCATTCCCAGATCATACTTTTAAATTTAGGGCTATTGATTGTGTGAATGTTAATGGAAGAGGTGGTCCAGATTCGTTAATGTTGGAGAAACTTGAATTGAGGTGGCAGCTTCGTACAGATGCCTGCCATTTTTCAGGATTGAATGAAGTGTATTCTATCATGTGTATTCATAAACTGAAAAACCTAGAAAGGTAGATTCATGAAAAGTGGAAGTGTGTTCATACCCTCTGGTTGTAGGGTTCTGTTCTGTAGGTAGAATGGGTCAGGATAAATTATTTCAATATTTTAATAGTTTAATGCTTAATAGAATTAAATAAAAATATATATGGAATAAGTAAGAAAGTTGATTTTGAATTTTAGGCTAAATATTTTAGTAATAGTATATTTAAGGTATTATTTGTTAATTATTGTAATAAATGTTACAGTTAACAATATGTGGATGTCATAGGGAAGGGTGTTTTTAAATGGAGGTGTGTGTTAAATGTCACATGACCGATGACTCTTTTTATTTAAACTTTGCATTTGTACATGTGTGTTATCTAAAGAAGTCTCCCTATAAGGAGAGACGGAAAGTGCCTAATAAAACGGACCTTATATTTTATTTTGCGGATGACCAGTGGAGTGATTTCCTAGTTTTTTATTCATTTTAGAATCTTTACCAGAATCAGAACAGGGAACATTCACACCTTGTCCTGCATTTTAGAATCTTTACCTGCTTTACTAATGACTTTTTGCAAGGCCTGTATATCCACTGAAAACCAGCAGACTGCAGCCTGATTGCTGTACATTTTTCATGGCACTGTGTGTACTTCAACTGGTCCAGAATTGTGTAGAATGTCTAGATTTTTGCCTCATATTTTTGATTTGTTCCTCATAAAATGTGTGGTTTTCGGGTAAATCACTGAGGACTAAAGTCACTAAATAATGAAAACATAATTGTGATTAAGGATTCATACCCTTTAGAAAATGCATGTGAATGCAAATCTTGTCCTTCTATCAACTTTCTAAGTTTATAAGAGCAATATTTTAAATTTGTCCCTATTTTTGAGCCTTTGTCCCCCATTTCTTTTTGGTTTTGTCCAGATTTCTTGTGCTAAGAGGTTGAGAGGTATGTCACTGTGCATGTTTTTTTTTGCAATATTAAAACATACCTCTCAAGCATACCTCATTATGAGGAATGTACCTCGTTTGGGGTCTTAAAAAGTTCATGTTCCTCGAAGTTCCACATTGAAAGGGTCTGTCACACATTTAGTGTTAGGATTTTTTTAACGGATATTCATGGTCAATAGAAATGAATCATATTAATTTGTTACAAGATCTTTTTTTATAAGTAAAAGCAGCATATTTTAACCATCCTATGACCTTCCTTGATGAAGTTGTTAG